>NC_063204.1:8622509-8752509 GCF_017589495.1 Alosa alosa
ATCAGATCTGTGATTTACTTATTTCATAGCCTACTGATTTCTTCATGCATTCTTTTTGAACGGACTTCCATAGGCACCAGACCCACATAATGCAAGGTAATATACATAAATGAAACGTATGGGTCAATTCAAGGATCACAAACTCCCCAAAATAGAAAAAAAGAATAAACACCCAACCCCATTGATACGATTCCGGCTTCATTGTACCACTCTGTGAAGGTTTAGGCTGTGAAGGCCCTATAGCTGGGAAGTCTAACATTACCAAGGCTGAGACAGCCTGTGGCGTTCTAATTGGCTAAAGCCACACAAAGGTTTAGACAGCCAGCAGGTATGGCAGTGTGACAGATGAGGCTGCTGTGCTGCTCAATGGCTTTATGTGGGTGTGGGGTGCGGGTCTTTTGTGTTTTCTCGCAAGTTCAGTCCAACCTGAACCTGGCTGGTAAACCTGAGGACAGCAGCAAGGCCTGCTTGTAAGAGACATTATATTATAAAAGACAAAGATAGAATTGCTTTGTGTTATCATAAATAACAAACCAAAAAGGTAGTCAAATATGCATTGGACTAGCAGGAAGACATGTGAGTTATTTTAATCATGTGCAAACCTCTAACGATGTGTGCAGAGAACAGTTACATCCAGCGTGCACACATGGTCCTCGAAAGCCACTTCAAGTCTTGGCTTTTGGCAGAGGAGGCTGGAACAAGATCATGGCTTGAGACACTAACATAGGGTGTGTTCGAAACGGGTAAAGTTGCTGCCTTTTAAGATATCTAACTGGGGAGCAAGGCAGCAAGTGCGGTTCGAAACCGAAAAAACAAATTCTGCTGCCTATTAAGATATCTTAGAATTCCCAAATAACGGTCATTTTTGGAGGCAGCATTGATGCACACTTCATGCTCCCTCCTACCCATAATCCCTTGCGGCAACGTCTGAAACAGCTGTGAAAGGTAAACAAACATGGCGGATGACATCGGTAATGGCTGCTGAATCTGTTTAAAATGTAATTTGTGTGACCTTATTTTGCTTAGATTTGTAGATTAGAGATGAGAAATAAACAATTTACTATCTGATTATGCCATTGTTGTAACCATTAATAGCGTCTGGTCTGATATACAGTGGGCAGTGCTTCGACTTGGCCAGCTTCCCTCGCGGTCCGCGCGCGGGATCACGCGACTTTAATTTGTATTTTTCCAGTGACGCTGCAACAACCGGCAGAGGTCTCAAGTGAGCAGGGTGTCTCGTAAAAATAAATGGAGCTGGAAAACCCTACACAGACTTCACTACAGACTTTAGCAGACTGGTTTAGAAATAATTTAATAGCCAGAAATATGCCTGCCCTGCCCTAATAAAGAAATATTTGGTTAACGGCGAGTGAATCCCGTTTGCAGCCGTAGAAGAAACGCAGGACAAATTAAACATTCTGGTTTTCTCTGAGTGCAACGATGATAGACAGACATCATTTGGACAAAATATAGAGCATATTAACCTCCGTTGCTCAGCCAAATGCCTTCCTGTTACGTCCTGTTATCACGGAGTTACAGGCGATAAACAATTTTTGATGGTCACAAGTTTACTTCATTAGCGTTTATTTTTTTTATTATTATTAAAGAGTGTTTTTCATTTAAAGGCTTGACTTCGTGCTTATTCAGAAGAGCATTTAGTGCTCTCCCCAATCCCAGACGTTCACATTGCATGTTTGTTTGTAATGGATGCAACCTCGAGATACGCTTGTCATAGGCGCCGATACCATGGGTGTTCCATCTCTCAGGCACCCACTGAAAACATCGAGCACCCACGTGAGCCAGCTTACAGTCCCGGCTAAATTTACATTAATTTAAAATCAAACATCGCAGTTTATGTTAAATTCAGAATTAACGCAAGGCTTTGTCGGGTCTTCAGCCCTGAATGTTTAAAATGTATATAGCCATGAATATCATTTTAGTCTGACAAAGCTTATTGTTTTGTGACACAGATAAACACTGGTACCTAATAGAACGTCTATAACATAGCCTAGGTGGTCGCAACTCACAAAAGTAAAGCAGATAGAAAGAACTCACGCAAATCTAGCCTACAACACGCAGACAGCTTCATGCGCAGCGGGAGAGAGAGCGCGCACACAGGTGCTTTATGATTGTTGCCTTCTGATGGTATCTTGCTAATTCACTGAACTGCATTAGGTGACACAAATGGTATTGCCTTTATCTTATAACTCCTTGTCTGAGCGACTACCAGGCCTATGGTTTTTAAAAGTCAGATGTTCCCTGACAAAGACATTCGAAAATTAAGAATGTTTATTGACTTGAAAAATACACTAATTTTTGCAAACTCCCTTCATTCAACCCTTGAAGACACCGCTGTCTGGTGCACTATGTAGATCGTTTCTCGTACCATTTAATTTCTCAGAATTTAGGTCTACTAGGCCTACAATAACGTCATCACCAAATACATCTTTTATTTTTACTTGATCAACCACATAGAGTAGCATAGGCCTACTGTGCACAGTGCACTGACAACTGTAGCAGCCCAAGGTAACCAGTTGTTGTAGATGAGAGGCAACCCCTTGTTTCAGATAGCCTGGACAACATGTTACCTGGGTGTTGCCTACGTTATTAATTAATGGTAGCCTACAATAGTTAATTGATTCGCGTAACATATTAGTTGGCTCAAAGAGTAGGGAATCAGGATGGAGAGAGTCACGCGTAATTTTGCTTTTGCGGGATCGAATCTAGTTTAATGCTAGTTTTCAAAACATATATTTTTTGACATGTCTTTTGTCCGAGTGGCTGTAATGTAGCCGAGCGCTCATGGTGTATGAAAAGCGACTTCAAACCGCCTAAAACAACTTGTTTGTGAATGTCTGACAACTGCTGCAGCGCAAGCATGCGCAAGGAAACCAGTAGGTGGAGAAACCAGAAGGCACACAACACCGGAACGATTTTAAGGCTATTTCGCATAGGCTACTCAATGGTGCTATTTCACACGCATTATAGCGACCCTCACTCACCGGAGTTAGTTGGAAGGTGTTAATAGACGATTGGCGTAGCCTACAGTGGACTAGGGCTGTCAAAATTGCTCAAAAATGACGTTCGAATATCCCCTCTAAAATAAGCACATGTATTCAAATATATTGGAATATCTAGGCTATATTATTTGCGCATTATGTCAGTGACACGCATCACGTCATCTGTTTTTAACTTTTTGTATGGTTATACAAATAACCATACCAAGCAGCTTTCAGCCATAAGGCATTTCCTAATTCACCCGACACTGATATTATGTTGAAACTATTTCGGCATAGCCTATAAGCCTATTAGAAGGAGAGCAGCTAGCTAACAAAGGTTCAGAAAAAGTCATGTTGGCAAATTTGAGGAAAAGTCGGTAAAGGGGCTATTTCACACAATTTGAGGGTGCTGAATTCAAATATTTTGTTTACCAAGCTCAATTTTGAGTTTTAAGCTTGCTAATTAGCATAATTCACATACTTTTTGGTTTTGCCATCAGATATCATAGGAATTGCAAAAAATAAGGCATTAATATACTCTTTATGTATCAAATATGTTGTAGGACAGGACAGGAATTACCCCAATGACCCTCAAGTAGCAAATGAAAATAAGATAAAATTAAAATATAAATTGAAATAATAGCTAAAATTCAGTATGACGTTTAGAAGCAAAATAGGTTCCTTGATAATAAATTGATAGAATAGTAGGCGACTGCTCATTTTTCTGTAGAAAGTACTTTGTCACTAACTATTATGAAGAGTTGTCAGTCTTTACAGAGGATTAACACTGTATTTTTTTTTTACTGTAAAGGTGACTGTGATTGCCTAGTTAAAACATCTCACTGGTGCTCTTTCCTATCATTCAAATCCCAGCCATGCAAAAAAATGGAAGAGTGTGCATGTTTGAGTGTTGCTGAAGAGTGCTATGGAGATTGCATTATTTGCAAATAAAAATAAAATGTATACAATATATCCTTTATAGCAGGGGTCCCCAACCTTTTATGTACCATGGACCGGTTTGATTCCCTTTTTTTTTTTCACGGACCGGTGGGGGGGTTCGGGGGTTCCATGTTCCGTGTTCCAGTTATGTATGAACAGTGAAGGTAACGAACTCTGTGAAAAACGAAGTGAAAATTGAACAATATGAACTATGAAAACAACTTGAAGCTACATCTATCATGTGTGAACATGCTTAACAAAATATGGTAACAAAACATGGGAACTAAACGTGCATTACGAATATAATCAGTGGGAGCCCTGTGCTTGTTTCCCTGCAACAAGAAGGTTCCATCTGGGGGTGATGGAAGACAGTGACACCCTCAGTGTGTTTGAAATGTCCAGTCGATTGCGCAATTTGGTCTTAGTTGCAGTCATTGCCGAAAACCTGGCCTCGCATAGATACGTGGTGGGAAATGGTAGCAACGTTTTCAGTGCTTTTACAACTATCTCGGGATATTGTGCTTTGGTTTTCATCCAAAAACCCGCCAGAGAGGTTTCCTCATAGCCTACACACTCTTAAGACCACCGTCATTTGCAATTTCGATCAACTGCTCTTCCTCCTGCGCTGACAAGTTAGGACTATTCGGGATATTGACAAATGGGTTGCGGACCCACTCATTGGTTTGCCATGGATCTTTGGAGAATGGGAAGTAACGCTCAAACTCATTTGAAAGCGCAACAAGGTGATCGCGCACCACCTGCGAGAGAAAGGGCCCTGCCTCAGTCTCTCCCAAAACCCCCACTACTGTTTGGAACATATCAAATACACCCCGATCCACTCGTCGTACCCACAAATCAAGCTTGGCTTTAAATGCAGCGACTTTATCTGACAGTTTAAAGACAGTCGTCATTCTCCCCTGCAGTGGCAGGTTGAGGTCATTAAGCAACCCGAATATGTCACACAGGTAAGCGAGTTTTGACACCCAGCCCTCATCACTAAAATATGCAGCTAACGGTGACTTTTTTTCTGTAAGAGAAATCTCTGCAGCGGCTCTCGCAACTCAAACACTCTGGCCAGTGACCTGCAACCAACCAACTTGGATAGCGTACCACGGTGACCCATTCACCCTCTCTAACAACTGTGCCTCAATATCCTCTGACATATCATCAATTCGCCTATGGACAGTGCTTGCAGAAAGCGGTACCTGAGCTATTTTTTTAGCTGCAGCCTCCCCAAGGAGTTCATTGCACATGCCTTTAGAATGAACTCTTCCCCAATAGTATAGGGCTTCTTAGATTTAGAAATCCGACTAGCCAATATGAGGCTTTTAGCGCAGCCACGTTCACCGATGTGGTTGCTTTTAATGACTAGTTTTTGTCCTTCTTGCTCGCGTTTCTTATGCTCAAAGAACTCAAGGGGTTTGTCTTTAAGTGTAGGATGCTTGGACTCTAGATGTCGATTTAGCTTTGATGGTTTCATTGCTTCGTTTGACAACTTATCGCCAAATACCACACATAAAGGACTTGGTGCATCGCGAAGTCACCGGTCTCTCTTGAAACCATATTTTAAATATGACTGCGTCATATTTAGAGATTGAATGACCCCTTCTTTTTCTTTGAGGTATCTGGCTCACCATCGTCAGTGGGTATTATTGCGAATGTGACTATTGTGAATTAAATTGAGTTTATTTAGTTTGCATGCATTTTTTTTTTTTTAAACTCTTGTCGTAGGCTACGGCCCGGTGGTTGGGGACAGCTGCTTTATAGTGCAACAAAAAGAAACATTCTCCAGTGCATCATTACTGCATATGATGCTGAAAGGGAAGTGGACCTAGGACAAATCCTCAGCTATGAACTGATTAATATCCCTGTACATTAGCTATTGCAGATAGCGATGGTTATTTGTGAAGTGGAAATAAGTCATCCTCACTCAAGTGCTGTCTAGCAATGTGGAATGTCCAGTAGTGATCACTACAAAAACTGCTCATTCAACACTGGTAATAGATGCTCAAGATCTAGTTATGTCTTTAGGGCACCCATCTGACTGCAGCACATTAAAGAAGTATGCAGGAAAGTTTGTAAGAAACATTTGTATTGTTATTTGGTATTTGTTATGTGGTAGCAAATGATGTTGACTCTCAAAGAAATAGACCTAATGTAGGAATGCACACAGATATTGCAACAGATACGCTCAGGCCAATCCAAACTTTTCTCATCTGTTGTTCCTCGTTGGTGGAACACACTGCCAGTTCCTACAAGAGCAGGGTCATCCCTCTCCATTTTCAAAAAACTCCTGAAGACCCAGCTCTTTAGAGAACATCTCCTCTCATAGCACCACTTACAAGTCTTGCCGATCCTAGCACTTACCAGCCATCTTGAACTGACACTCAACTGTTTAAAAACAGCACTCACTGATGCACTTATTCTTACTGTACTCTACCGTTTTTAAATTGTCCTAAAATTGTTGAGAGAATTGCTTTAAAACTTAACTGTTACCATGTTGTTAGTCGCTTTGGTTAAAAAATGCGTCAGCCAAATGTAATGTAATGTAATGTAATAATGGTGTAGGCATATCTGATTAAGACCCAAAAGGTGGTTGAAACGTACTTATTAAATTACACTGGGAGCAAAGAAGACTATCTTCACTTTTTTCCCTTTGCAACTGTCAAAGAAATCCCATAAACACAGGAAGGCCTAGGGTAGCCTACAGCAGATGGCCTAAATATTAGGCTCTTCTGCATAGCATTAAGTGATTTGCATGCAGTAATTTGAACACTGACCTTGATCTAGCCTACTTTGGCTATTTAAAGGTAATTTTTTGCCAAAACATCACACAATATAAATGAGCTATAACAAACAATAAAGGACTTAATCACACACACAAACTACTATTTTACTGACTACAAAAATAATAATTATGTAGGAAGTTTAGAAGTTTGAAACCCAGAATTGACCAAAAGTACACCAAATTCAACACAAATGACTCGATACACTTGGAGGAGGCCTGCGTCCTTTCTTTTCCAGATATTTTAGGATCGCTTCAGTATCGAGTATCAAGATATTTATGGCAGGTATTATATCGAAGTCATAATTTTGGTATCGTGACAACACTATGCCAGAGCAACTCTGTTTTCTAGATGTCGAGGATCGGAGGCATACCACCAGCAAGTGATGCTGCTCAATGGCATATTAGAAGAGCACATTATCAAGCTCTAGTATGGAGGAAAGCACACATACCAAATCCAGTGTTACTAGAAGTAAAATGTTTTTTACTTGACGGTTGTTGCTGACGGTAGATGCAGTTCTGCATTAGGCTTATTCTAAGTTCATATGTACTGTAGGATAAATTCTGAGTTGAAGGTTATCTGTGCAATTTGTTATTGTGATGAAATGCATTAAACACCACGAGTATGTTAGCAATAAAAATACGGTTGTGTGTTTTGATTAGAATTTCCGAGTTAATTACATGTTAACTGTAATCATGTTCCCATTAAATACGTTAATAAACTATAGTATGGCTTATTTAATGCTCAAACATGTATTTAGAGAACACTTTTATTTGGTTTTAGTGATTACTTTTGAAATCAACCCAATTTAGGGAAAAATAATCACTATTTTATGTTAAAATGCTGATTATGCAGCTTAGAACTCAGAATTGAGCTTGGTAAACAAAATATTCAGAATCAGCACCCTCAAATTAGGTAAGAAGGGTGGTTTACCAACTTTTCCTCAAATTTGCCGTCAGAAGTTCTCTTCTGTGAAGCTGCTCTCCCTCTATATATTAAATGTAATGTTAGTTGTGAACAAACGGGCTACTTGGTGAGGCTTGGCCTCACAGATGCGCTCGTGTGGGATAGTGAGAAACGTAATTTCGATCTCTTTGTATGTCTGGAACATGTGAAGAAATTGACAATAAAGCTGACTTTGACTTTGACTTTGATATAGATGTATTGTTTGCAAATTGAACCTTGTATGTAAATCCAAACAGTTCTGCAACACTACGCTAGTTTCAATCATATGAATCCTCTGACACAATAAGCAATTAAAGTGCAAAGACAATAAGTACTTGTAAGCTGGTTCAGTGAGTAGGCCCATTGTGTAATATACTGTTGAAGAAGATCTACTGTTTGTTTTTTTTAGCTTTAGGTGGTCCGTGATTTTTTTTATTTATTGGTTAAATGGTCCTTGGTCTGAAAATGTTTGAGAAACACTGGTCTGGAGGACTCCTAACTCACTAAGACCTACTTACTGTAGGCTGCGCAAACCACAGGCCTTATTTTTGGGCAAGCCTGCATTCGAGGCAGGCCTTCTGTTGAAGAATTTTATATAAATCCTGCGCTAACAATAATCCTCCTACCCCCGCTACCACAGCTGTGGATAGTGTGGCATGCTCACGCTTTATGTCTCCTTCTTGCAAACTAGGCCTGTAGCCCAACCATTTACGTCTTCAAAAAATAACAAGATATTGCCAGATATGCCTTTATATCTTTGGGCTTCAGTCAGCATTTTGTTCTTCCACTGGAAATGACTCTTCTACATTTGCTGCCTGCTGCATCCTTTCTATTTGTATTGTTTAGAAAATGTTTGACGTCTTGAGTTAATGCATTAAACATTGTTTGCTGGTAACCAGCTACAAATGGCCTACAGATTCTTGCGTGCGTACATTCTCTATTCTCTCCAAAATGTGCCCGTTCTATAGGCTGGCCAAGTGCGTATTTCTGCGGCATAAAGCAGATGTATTTGTTTATTGTACAGAAAAATAAAAATAACCTGTCAAGCAGTCAATTGAGTCTGCTTGACAGGTTGAGTCAATAAGTATGGCAAATTACGAAACCAAAATGTGGGTCATAGTTGTCTAAGCCTCTGCTGTGAGGCCAAACCCATGAACAAAGACGCATTGATATCTGCAATAGAGTTTTTTTTGGCAAAACAAGCTCACAGCCGAACGAGTCATAGCACTGAAGGGAGAGGCAACTGGCCACGGGCCAATGGATGTACAAGTTTTCTCCTGTGCCTACGATATTTAATCCAGTGTTTTGTCAAGTTGCAAAATGCTATTTGTTTTAACGAATTCTTCTGATAGTATGAAGTACTTTTTGTATACCAATGGCTATTGCATCTGTCTATTGAAAGTGAGAATGTGGCATGTGATCTACTGTGTAGGGTTCATAAAATAAAATAAACAGATTGCTAATGGCCTATAAGCTGATCTGGGGTGCGTTTCCCGTACAACTACGGAGGTTAGCTTTTTACTAACAGGATGCATCGTTCAACTAACCAACATGTAAGTTACGACTGTTTCCCAAAACTGTCGTACTTACATAGTACTGTAAGTTTGGACCATGATAGCTTCCAAACTTCAGTAGTCTGGACTAAGGTGGTTAATGACGTTTAGTAGCACGTGAACGAGCACCTGCACATACTTCTGTGGCGCATTGCGTTAAGGCCGGCAGATGACAGCCGCCGTTGTACAGCAGTTACCAGTCCCCTGTCCTAGAGTTCGAATCTGGGTTAAGATTTTGACAACAATATTGACATCGTTGTTTACCTAAATCAGAATCAGCCTTCTTGGCTTGGTTTGCGTAAACTAACAAGGACCCCCTCCCCCCTCCATGAAAATCAAAGGCTACATATTCTCAGCTGACTCGTCAAAAAGTGCGCACCACCTTATTATTATCTGCAGGTGTGTGACTTTTACTTACGTGCACATGGCTGCAAATTGACTTTTAATTTATGTATTTTCTGCCTTGGGCATTTTAAAATATGGATGTATGGTGGTTAGAAGTGTAAATATCAATTAGAAACCTAAATATATTTATAATTATTAATTTGCAAACAAATAACTGGTGTCAGTGACGTCTTTGACATGAAGATCCCTGGAACTATGCTTCTACTAGCATTCTACCACAGGTCGAATGTTGGTGTGTAGTTGTAACTACACAACTTTACGATAGTGGTTGCGAACGATGCATTGGACTATGTAAGTTCCAAATATGAATGTAATTCTGCGGCATAAAGCAGATGTATTTGTTTATTGTACAGAAAAATAAAAATGACATGTCAAGCAGTCAATTGACTACATTGCAGTCAAGAAGTAGGGCAAATTAATTTACAAAACCAAAGCGTGGGTCATAGTTGTCTAAGCCTCTATAGCGTAGCCTGTTAAAAATGTCGCAGAATCCTACCCAAGGCTACAGATTAATTCTGAACAGTTATTTCTCTACTGGCTCAATTATCACACCACTGTTTTGATTTGCGTAGTTGTGTTACCCCAACACTGACAATAATGTAGACAGCGAATTTCGATTTAGATTTTCGTTACCACCGTGTAGTCAAGCCTTAAGCCATACCCAAGTAGCCTAAATCAAGGTAAATCGAGCTTTTTCCGAAGGGGTGGCAGGCAGAGCGATGTACAGTGGCAGAGCGACGCACAGTGACTGAAAGTGGTACTAAAGCTTCACTCAGCTTCACGCCTCGTATTGCGCGACTGAAGTGGCCATTTGAAAGCAATGCCCACTGTATCTGCCGGCCGTAAAACTAATTTATACCGTTAGCCTGCTAGCTTACGTAAGCTAATTTAGTTTAACGTCAGGCCTTTGCTAACGTCATACCGTAGTGTTAACCAAAGATTCTAGAGTGCTACGCTCATTTTTAAAAGATGCATTTAATCCAAAATCATGTCTAGTAAGACAGCTCTCTATGTAGGGAGGGAGGCAGTAGGCAGCTGTCTCCCGTTTCGAACACACCCATCGTCCTTATTATTGAACAGATTTTTACCAGACTGAGGGTACACTCACCTAAAACCCAATTGGGGGCAGCCGTGGCCTACTGGTTAGCGCTTCGGACTTGTAACCGAGGGTTGCCGGTTCGAAACCCCGACCAGTAGGCACGGCTGAAGTGCCCTTGAGCAAGGCACCTAACCCCTCACTGCTCCCCTAGCGCCGCTGTTGTTGCAGACAGCTCACTGCGCCGGGATTAGTGTGTGCTTCACCTCACTGTGTGTTCACTGTGTGCTGAGTGTGTTTCACTAATTCACGGATTGGGATAAATGCAGAGACCAAATTTCCCTCATGGGATCACAAGAGTATATACTTAATTATACTTAATTAACTCACCCTCATATACACTCTAATAAATGTGGTGAAAACCAATGTGAGACAGTTCCCTAAAGGGAATATGATCTGGCAATATACTTTGATATTAATGTAGTTCTGCATGTTATCCACCGGAATACCCATACGAACATTTGGCAAATTTGGGATTTGCTCTGCACGTCCCTCTGGCCAAGAGGCCATTAAAGCCCATTTCCAATGTCTCTGAAACACGGGTACACAAATACAAATCGCTATTCCGGCATGGACATGTATTTCTTTGGAATTGAGTAAACAACTGCATTTAAAACCTTAGTTTACGAGATTGCTACACTTCTGAAAGAGTGTAAGAGTTTGTTTCATTTGGTAAGAGTTTAATGTACCAATTTAAGTTTAGTTTCACTAGTAGTTACGCCCCTGCTGGATGTTGTAAGTCAATGAACCTTTTCCAGACTTACTCTCAATTACAATTGAAAAGGTTTGCATGCTAACCAAGCTACTGTTTTGTCATACTGTGTGTTTATTAATTATAAACCTTCCTAGATGAACAACATTCTCTCTCTCTCTCTTCTGTTCTCTCTGGTAGGATTGATTGAAGCTTGTTGTGAGACTTGATTAAGGAAAGGCACTGACCAGCAGCACCGGGAGAGCTGCCCCCCACCCCCCCTCTATCCCTCTCTCTCTCTCTCACTCTATGTACAGATACCAAGGGACCTCACATGTATTTACAAAGCTGTACTGTATAACATGGTAAGGTTAAGGTGCCACTGAACTTTTGTCGTGTTTTTTCTGTGGTTGTCTAATTTTTAATTAGAAGTAGTTGCTACGGCTAGCAAAGTGTCAGCTGGAACTGAAATACCCAGCAAAGACAGACCCCTCTGGAATGTGTGGTTGGCTGTTCCTGTTATACGGTACCCTCTAAGTAAAAAACAAAAATACCACATTTATTAATTGACAGGGACATTTGAATGAAATACTGACTCTTCTGAGCTGAGCAACTGCTGTTTTGAGATGATGAATACATTGACTGAGTGCTATTGTGAAGCAAGATAAGATCATGACTCTGTGCTTTCCTATGTGTCTGTGTATGTGTGTGTGCTAGGGTGCAGTATGTTGTTATGTACAGGCACAGGTGATGGAACTGATGATTTATTGAAGTAAGCATATTTGATACCTGTGCAGTGTGGTGCAGCTGCCTAACAGAATGACAGGCCTAGTACTCGCAACCAGCAAACATTGATGTTCCATGTTCTGTCCTCTCCTAGCTCCCCCTGTGTCCAACTCTCTCTCTCTCTCCCATTTTCTTTCTCTCCCTCCTTCTCTCTTCCTCCATCTCTCTCTCTTTCCCATTCTCTCTCTCTCCATCTCTCTCTCTCTCTCATTCCTGGTGATTCTCCCAGCCTGTATAACCAGCTGTGTCTTCAGCTTTACAGCTGTAAAATAAGGGAACACCATATGGATAAAAGACGAAGCCTAATTGGCCCTGGCCTGTCAAGTGTGCCCCCAACCCCTACACACACACACACACACACACACACACACACATCAGCTCATACCCAGTTACTGCACCTCAGTTTTGACATTAATACTGTTCAGCTGGCACATGTGGGAGAGAGAGTGAATGTCAAACTCCTGACGTTTGTTAATAAAAAATAACTAAATTAAATCAGATGCCTACAGAAATAACCAAGTTGTCAGATATTTGACTGTCAAACAAAACAACACAGCCTGTGAAAAAAAGAAAAACCTGTGTGCTACCTTGTCTGTTGCTTGTTGTTGGTAGTCATTTTGCACGTCAATGAAGATCAATGTAGTGATGACCTACTGTATAAACATAAACCTAACTGGTATATGTTGTTATACTACTACAACTAATAATAATACTAATAGAAACACTACAACTATGACTACTACTACTAATAACTAGATGTACCGCAGAGCGGTACAAAATATAACCGCCGCCCGGTCCAGCACATTTTTTCCACAAAAATAAGTCACGCTGAAAGGCATAATAAATGATTCTAACTGTCTCACTGAACTGCATTATGCACACTTAATTCTCACTGGTATCTGCTAGTCAACAAGTACCAAAACATGATTAGTTCATAGATTTCACATGTAAAATACATTTTATACAACCCCACCCCCATCTTGCCTGTTCATAATTCTGAGAAATTCTTGAATTGTGTGCATGTGTGCGTGTACATGTTTATGTTTATGTGTGTGTGTGTGTGCTTGTGTGTTTGCCTGTGTATATGCCTGTGTGTGTGCATGTGCATGCATGCGTACATATGTCTACTGTGTGAGTATGTGTCATACGGATGATTACTGTGAATGTATGTGTGTGCGTGTGTATCTGTTTATGCACATGTGTGCATATGGAATGGGTTAACATGACCCCTTGAGGCAAACATACGCAAAAAATTGGTCATCCTAGGCCCTACGGTTCTCAAGATATTCACAGAAAACTGTTGGTGTACGGTCACTAAATGTACACATAAATTAATTTATTGTATGGCCCCCCATGAACGAAAGTCCATGAAACTTGGCATGCATTCAGAGGGTGTCATAATGATCCTACACTTTCAATTTTGTGCAGTTTTGACCATGTCAGCCAGAGATATTATGATTAAAACACCTAATTTTTTGCTTTTTAATTTTTAACTAGGTGGCGCTATACATGAAATAAGTGGTAATGGGATGGGTTGACATGGCCCCTTAAGACCAACATACAAAAAAAAGGTGGTCCTCTTAGGCCCTATGGCTCTCGAGATATTCACAGAAAACTGTGTCCGGCCACCTACAGGCCAGTTGGTGTACAGTAACATAAATTAATTTATTGTATGGCCCCCCATGAACGGAATTCCACGAAACTTGGCGTGCATTCAGAGGGTGTCATAATGATCCTACACTTCCAATTTCGTGCAGTTTTGACCATGTTAGGTCACAGATACCTGCAATTACAACACCTCATTTTTTGTTTTTAACTAGCTGGTGCTATACATGAAATGAGTGGTTATGGAATGGGTTGACATGGCCCCTTAAGATCAACATACAAAAAAAAGGTGGTCCTCCTAAACCCTACGGTTCTCGAGATATTCACAGAAAACTGTGTCTGGCCTATCCTCCTTTCGGGGGGTCCAGTCCAGCATGGGGGCTACAGATCAAAACGAAAAATGATGGTTCCATGCTATCCATGTGGGGCTACATGCTCACCAAGTTTCGTGTACCCCAGTCTTTCAGTGTCCCGGGAATCCTTGACGGAAAATTGGCCATGCGGAAAAAAAAACAAAAAAAAAAACTGACTAAACCTATATGACCGCCGCTTTGCTGCGTGTTGATTATGGTGTTTTATTTACTGTGCCCTTTTTTAGATTTTAGGCTTTTGTACAGCACTTAGGCTTAGAGTTTTTAGGCTTTTGTACAGCACTTTGCGTTGCAGTTTCTGCATGAAAAGCACTTTACAAATAAAATTATTATTATTACATTAAGAAGAGCATACTTCATTCCAGGGTTCATACCTAATGCTTTGTCAATGTTTACTGTTTCATTCCATTATCCTGGAACTGCACTGACTCTGTGATATATTTAATAGAGTTTTTACAATCTTCTTCAGCTTTACTGTTGGTAATTTTCTGTTAGGAACTAGCCACAAATGGAGTACCACTTATGTCCACAGTCCGTATCACATAGAAGTCATTGTCCCTAAAATCGTAAGACATATAAGCTATCCAGTTGGACAGTAATCAGTTGCTGTTAATATCTTGGCTGTCTGACAAACCTGTCCCCCCGGCGTCTATGACATGCCATAAGGTAGATTATCAGAGAAAATCAGCAATTAAGCGCTGAGCAGAAAAGGTCAAGTCACCCTTCGCTCCAGCAATGAATCAGGACAACTAAGGCTGAGGCTGAGGCTAACGACCGTGGCAGCTCAGGTGTCAGGGAGTCCTGACGGAGCGTGTGTTCTGCAGGTGGCACTGATGGCACAGGAGGGCACACTGGGCACCGCAGGCTCGTCCCCTTCCTGTCCGATGCAGCACCTGGGCAGATGGAGCGCGGAGCAGCTGGAGCGCCGTCGGCCACAAAGGCCACTGGGTAAATGAGGCGGATATGGACAGCAGTGGGATCTGGTGGCACTGACCAGAATTTAGATAGGCACTACAACTCCCATAAGTCTTGATTTAATGAGGCCTGGTGTGCACACAATGGCTGAGAGTTTTTGAAGGAAGCAGAAGGAAAGGTTAAAAATGATGGTGTAAAGGCCCTTTAAACGTTCTATACATGCTGTGTTCATGTTATGAATTCACAAATGAACTTGGACTTGAAATGAATGATATAGGTAATGATATCCTTAGACGGAAACATGGAAACGCAGATGCACAAACACACACACACTTTCAAAATTACCTTGCTTGGTGATTATATGTCCAGTGTTTTTGCTGTAGTTTTGTAAATTAGTAATAGTAATAGTCTATAACAGAACTTGCTGTGCAAAAAACACTATACAATACTGTAATGTTTTAACACAAAAAGACAAACTCAAGAGCTCAAGAGTTGAAGATATCATTGATAGATACACCTAAACGATACGTTTCCAAGTTATTTCTCTCTGAGAGTAATGACTTCCTCCAGGATCATGGCCCTGTCAGGAAGCTTATATTAGCGACTAGTGAAGTGGCGACTGCGCCAGAGTCCTACTCGTTGTGCTTTGTCTTGGTGACATCTAATCTTCATGGGACTTCAAATGACACACTTTAATAGCAAGAGGATGCTTGTGACTTGTCCGCCATGGATAGGGGACTCTGATAATTGGGCAGTTTCGCAGGAACTCCAGAGACAGCAGGGGAGAGTGCCGACTGCATCTCAGCCACGCTGGTCAGGGACATACTTCCACGGGATCTAAACACAGAGGTACCCATAAGAAACCAATGTTTGGGACATCTCCATGGGATCTAAAAACAGAGGTACCCATGAGAAACCATTTGTGGTGTCTCTTGGCTACTGCTAGAATAGAAAGTTTCAATGTCACAAACAGAATTGTAAAGTGCTCATACACTTATTAAATGAAAAATGTATTTTGTATATTTATCTGTCAAGACTCTTGTCTTTGGTGGTTCCTCGTTGGTGATATGAGTTGCCAGGTGTTCTGTATTCTTGTAATAGTTTTAGGACTTTAAAATACTGTTTAAAGACTCGGTTCACCTTGCACTTGACTAATGTGATTATCTTACAAAGTTATGGTTTATATGCAGGGTGCGATTTGTAGGGGGGGATGGTGAGGATTTCCCCCCCTCTGGTTTTCCTATCCCTACCTCTGCTATATTATTTTTATCCCCGGTGGGGACAACGTTTATCCCCCTCTGCCCCTCATATTGATTAATGCTACTTCATATAAGTAAAGCGCTGCAACGTGAGAACAGTCTAGTAGGCTAGCCTACATAATAATCTGACATCAGAAACGCACCGTCACCGTCAGCACTCATGCTGCTGACACAGTCGCTGCGTGATAACTTAATTTGGCCTTGATCGTGCATTTCAGAATTTCGAGTGTGTAATCCATCATAAATGGCTAGTTTCAATGGAAAAGTTAGCTGGACAAATGAAAGAAAACGAGAAGGATTCAGTGAAGCATATCGTCATATTTTAGAACCTTCAAAATTAGAAAACTGATGCAACTGAGATGGAGGACAACTGCACATAGAGTAGAACGTTGGCCTATTGTCCGAAGGAACTTACATTAAATGTTAGATATTAGCTGAATGTCGCAAAAAGTGTTACAGAAATTGCTTGGCATCGCTTATTCAATGGCTCTTTACCGAAACACCTGTAGTTTGCGGAGGACGAACGAGAAAGCACTCGTTTGATAAATCAGCCAGTAGGCTAGGCCTAGTAGACAAATAACTTTCAGAAATAATCTGTACTGCAAAAACGAATGTTGGTGGATATTTAAACTATCTAGCGGGTGTTTTAACAGCTGCAAGAAATAGAAGCTTCATGGTCTTTATGTTCTGGTTCGTAAATTATTTTCATAAAACTTCAAGTTGCCCTATAACTTTACTCTCCAAACTCTTCACTGCACTGTAGGCAATTCACTGACAATATGATAGGCTATGTATTTTCTGTAGGCTACAATAAACACATTTATTTTTTCAACTTTTGCAATATTACGCACTTGGCTACTGAACGCAAATCAGCAGGAGAGAGAATGCAAGTAGCCTACGCAGCGTGTAGCGCAATGTGTAGGCTATTTGGCTACCAATTAACACTGTTAGCCAATTCACTAACTTAAGACTTCAGTGCCATCATATACAACGTTTTTTTACACAACAAATACAGAAAGGATGGAGGCAGCAAAAGTAGAGGAGTCATTTCAGATGGGGCAAGAACAAGGTGAATTTGTATGCTTGTCAAAACGTAGTCCTACCCTGCATTAGAGGAGCTGATCATCATACCAAGCACACTCGCTGTTTAAAGTCATACACCACGGTAAACTAAAACTAAAATGTTACAAAGGTGGCAAAATTATTATAGGCTATTATTAGCCATGACATTACTAGGCTATGAATCGATCGTTCATTTTTTTTTTTTTTAAATTACAAAACCCTCTGGTTTTTACACAAATCGCACCCTGTTTATATGTTTGTATGTATTGTCTATTTTCATTGTAGATATTTGATATTGTAATTGATAACAATAACCATATTTAAGCTCAATTCACGTCTTTAATTAGCCTAGAAATCTAGACGCGCCCCTAGCGGCAGCAAATAGGGCTAGTCTAGCAACTCTCCGTTGGCTTGTGAGCTCCAGAAATCGAAACTTAATCAGGCCAATGAAATCGTGTATAGAGTCGTTAGGTGGGCTTAACATAATGATTGATGGCAGAGTTGCAATGGTTTGGCTTGAATTCCCTGCTACTTGAAAACAAAGAAGATGGATGTTGCTGCTGGCGAACAGTATGACACAAGTTAAGCTTTTATTAAGTTGGCAAACGTTTGACGCATGGGACTCATAGCGCTGCTGCTGTCCTATTGCGTGCAGAGCGAATTTGAAAGACAACTGATTATCCCGCCCCTCGGACTGAGCACTGCGAACGGTGAGTGCCCAGACCTAACATTTTAATGTGGGTCTGGCTCGTCAGGCTAGTCTTTAATGGGATATTCTTTGACATATTCAAATAGTCCTATAAATAAAAAATAATCTACCAGAAACATATTTGGCAAGTATTCTAACCTTGAGGTGTTTGCAATGTATATAATGGGCTGTCAAAAAAAAATATTTGTGTTTGTGTGAGTCAGTATATATTTCTGTATAAATAAAATAATATATAGCAAACCCTCTCTTTCAACCCTACTGTGGTTTTCATTTTATATTTACTAGTTTTGTGTTCACCTAATATTGTGATAGACTGTATCAACTTAAGTTATATTGGACATAAGCAGTTTTTAACTTACATTTGCTATTAATGGCCTGCAGGCCTCATTGACCTGAACTCATGCAAGTCAGAAAGGGGAAGATTCTATTGGGGAAATGTTCCAGAGGGGGCTGGCATAGAAGCAAAGAGGGGGAGTGGAGTGAGGGTGTTTTGTGTGTGTGTGCGTGTGTGTGTGTGTGTCAATGTACAGAAGAACAGATACAGTCCATTTGATCAATAGGTATGTGCCTGCCCTGGACCCATTAATTTCTAATGGACGGTAATTTTTTAGAACACACAGATTGTTATGAAAATGATCAATATTTGTTTTGTGTGTTCAGATGTCCTATGTTACCAAAAGTTGTGGAGCCTCATGATAGTCAGAATAAGTAACAATATTGAGAGAAAAAAGTTGTAAATCGGTCAGATTTGACCGTAAACGTAACAGCAGGGTTAACATCCATTATTTACGCAGTCTTGGGACCGCCAGTATTGGTCATAAGTATTGTGTTGTTGTTGTACATTGAATGTTGTAGTTGAATCAGCCAGAGATTTATGTTGCCAGTACTCCTATCGTCCAGACAGGGGGAGAGTCTATCTCAAGCTAACACACAAAGCCTGCCAACTGCCCCTGCCCACCCCCCTTCCACCCACAGTGTCTGCTGCTAGAGGTGTGGAGTCCCGTAATCTTGTGCTCTAGATAAGAATGTGCTGTATCCACACCTGTTCAAAACACCTGCTGTTTCTCATATAGCTTCAGTTATATTATAGACAAAGACACTATGCGGCTATCACATTGTGCTGATGTTAAGAAAAGTATGTCGGAGGAAGAAACGGGAGATGAGAGATAAAGTGAAGAAAAGTTATTCTGCATGTGGGCACTTGTCATTGTATAAGCGGAGTGCAGAGAGTGATAGGAGGAAGTCCTTTTCAGTGAGCAGGTACTGTTTATTATGACCGCCCGCAAGCGGCGGTCATATAGGTTTAGTCAGATTTTTTTTTTTTTTTTTTTTTTTTTTTTTCTTTTTTTATGTCCAAATTTCCGTCAATGATTCCCGGGACACTGAAAGACCGGGGTAGACAAAACTTGGTGGGCATGTAACCCCATATGGATAGCATGGAACCATCGTTTTCGTTTTGATCTGTAGCCCCAGCTGGACTGCACCCCGAAGGAGGAGGGTAGGGCAGACACAGTTTTCTGTGAATATCTCGAGAACCGTAGGGTTTAGGAGGACCATTATTTTTTTGTATGTTGATCTCAAGGGGCCATGTCAACGCATTCCATAACCACTCATTTCATGTATAAAGCGCCACCTAGTTAAACACAAAAAGTAAAAAATGAGGTGGTGTAATTGAAGGTATCTGTGACCTAACATAGTCAAAACTGCACAAAATTGGAAGTGTAGGATCATTATGACACCCTCTGTATGCACGCCAAGTTTTGTGGAATTCCGTTCATGGGGGCCACACAATAAATTAATTTATGTTACTATACACCAACTGGCCTGTAGGTGGCCGGAGACAGTTTTCTGTGAATATCTCGAGAACCGTAGGGGCCTAGGAGGTCCACCTTTTTTTTGTATGTTGGTCTTAAGGGGCATGTCAACCCATCCCATTACCACTTATTTCATGTATAGCGCCACCTAGTTAAAAATTAAAAAGCATAAAATTAGGTGTTTTCATCTCAATATCTCTGGCTGACAAGGTCAAAACTGCACAAAATTAAAAGTGTAGGATCATTATGACACCCTCTGAATGCATGCCAAGTTTTGTGTACTTTCGTTCATGGGGGGCCTTACAATAAAATAATTTATGTGTACATTTAGTGGCGTACACCAACAAAGGATTCGGGACACTGAAAGACCGGGGTACACAAAACTTGGTGAGCATGTACCCCATATGGATAGCATGGAACCGTCATTTTTCGTTTTCATCTGCAGCCCCCAGCTGGACTGGACCCCCCGAAAGGAGGGTAGGGCAGACACAGTTCTCTGTGAATCTTTTATGGTATGTTGGTCTCAAGGGCCCACATAAACCTGGCTCATAATCACTCATTTGTGATTTGCCCCCCCCCCGGTAAAAAATGAAAATCAGTAGGATTAAAAACAAAGCCAAAATAAATATTCATCATCATCATCATGGCTGCATTTTCAGTATTGGCGAGAAGTAGTCGTTTGTCCACTAGATGGCGCATCGTTGCAGTGAGGCGTAATTTTGTTGGAAGTTAAAAGGGGTTGGAAAAAACAATGGGCGCTTCATACAAGGACTGTAATTTACACGCCTTGAACATCTAATAAGGATAGGGCGATGTTCACATGAAGTGTAATTCCCATTTCTTCTTGAAGCGAAAATAAATCTGAGGATGTTTATCGGACATGCTTGGTTTTTACTGCAGAATACGTTAATCTTGTAATATCAATAAGGACCTAGGTAATGTTACCGTTAAGCGTTGGTTGAGTGATGGAGGCATTTGATTTATTGCATTTGTAGAAAACTATAAATGCGGTTATACCAAGCAAATGTATAGCAGCACTGTTTGTATCTTCGACTGTCATTTATTGCACGTGCTACAAAATCATTCTGTGCAATGGAAGATTTACCAACGTTACACCGGTCTGATGCAGTTTTGCCTATACATGCGTGAGACTGAGGCGCCTGTTTATTTTGTTTTAAGTGCGTGCAGGGTGTGAGAGGGGAATCGATGTGCTTTGATTACAGCTTGGTAGTTGTAGTCTGTGAAATTAAAAAAAGCATGTGTGTGAAGTATCAAACAATGACACCTTCATTTCATTATGGCTGTTTTAGCAAAACACCTTAAGCTACTGTGTAGTAGGTCCCATTTAGAAGTGGCTACTTCATTTTAAACTTTCATTGACTCATGGAGCTGCGTGAATGTTATTACAACTTTTAAGCCGCGATATGACAGTTTAAGTCCGCTTGATACTGTAAAGGCGTAAGCCATTGGTTTCAAAGGAGATTTTATTTGTGTAAGCCAGCATAGCCTATTGACAATTTATGTTGTCAATAGGCCTATATAATCCTACCTGTAGCTTAGGGGAAGCTAACAACTTTCTATTAGGATCTAGTTTGTTAGTTACCGTTTTGTCATAACTCCCTGATGCATTTTTTTGCATTTAGAATAGCCAGAAGCGTGTATATCTCAATCGGAAAATTAAACAATATCGGGTGCCTATGGACTAGGCTGGGTGAACCCAGCCTGATCTGCCTCCCTATTTATTTTTGATTTCTTAAAAGATTGAGCTTGGTCTGATGAAAGCCAGACTAGCCATGGACCTCAGTTAAACAATGCAAGGGAACATGAATCAGCCTATATTTGCACTAACAATAGCGGACAAAAGCTCTTCAACTTTGGCCCGTTAAAATGTGTATGAACAGTCTAGCGGCCCATTTCATCAAGGCCCATTTGGACATGTCAGTTATTTGCACCACTGGTTAGATGTAAAACAGCATTTAGTTTCAGACTAGGCTACTGTTACTTAATTTGTGCATTAACAATAGCGTTTCAGACTACTGTTACTTAATTTGTGCATTGACAATAAAATTATTACATGAACTAAAGATGACTAAAATCTTATGTAGAAGAAGAAACATTCACAAAAATCCATCCATCCAAAATGACCTTTGTTTTTGATAGCTGTTGAAAGCGGCATGGAACTGACAGAGATGTTTTGTTTATAAATACATAAAAATAAATAAATAAATAACATTATGCTGATACCTTTTGCTTTTCCCAAATACAATGTAGCCTACAGGTGTAAGTGACCTTTCATCAATCCAGTTGCAATGGATGAACTGTGATGAACTGCCCTACTTGTGATTGTTTAGAGATTTTAAAGGTTTTTTATAACAATTCTACATCTTCTTTGGCTATTCTACAATCTATTCACCTTTTCAGCACCAGTAGGGTACTTTCTGTGCAGCCCTTTTACACACTCAGGCATGCCAAACAAGCATACACAAAAAGTTTCAAGAGTGGGGGATGGGTAAAATATGGAGACAAATTGAAGTGTGATTTATTTTTGAGCGGATGTACAGGACTGGCGGCGGTCATATTTTGTACGCTATCGCGGTTTTATCTAGTTTCTAATATTATGGCCAAAAGTTAACCTCAACTGTTTGCAAGAAACTTAATTTGAAACTTTAATCTGACTGGACAGTGGAGAGAGTGACAGGAAGTGTGAGAGAGAGGTTGGGTCGGATCAGGAAATGACCGGGACTCGAACCCGCGGACCCGAATATGGTACGGATGTTGTAACCAGATGTGCCACAGTGGCTCCCTTGGTGTGCATCTCTAAGTACCAGATGGCATGCTGCTTACAGAGAATCTGGTTAGGTGGTTTCATATCTTACTACATAGCTCTTTATATTAAAAATTATTATATACATATATAAGTAGTAAGTGGAAAAAAAAACAATATCCGTACAGTCTTATTAGCTCCCAAAGGTGGTGGTTTCGACCACTCTTGTCAGGTACATCCATAGTATACCTATAGTAAATGGACTGTACTCACAGTATACTCTTTCGAGCGCTTTACAGAGTAATGCCTCAAATTCATCCATTCACTCACGTCTTCATACACTGAGGGCGAAGGCTGCCATACAAGGCACTAACCAGCACATCAGGAGCAGTTTGGGGTTCAGTGTATTGCTCAAGGACACTTTGAAAGGGTCAAGATCATGAAGCCAGCAACCAGCAACCTTCCAATTACTGAATGAGTCCTCTACCGCCATCTCCCCCACCACGGTCCATCTAAAGAAAGCCTAATAGAGGTGTAGCACAGTCTCTAAGTCTGTCTTACACACGTCTCCACTGGATACGCATTTAATGTAACATTTGCCAAGTATCATCTACTTTGAACCATCTTAGCAGACAAAACACTATTATGTATGATATTTTTCCCATGGTAGGTCACTGGCTGTTTCAAGCGTGCTATGCTGTGGAATGGGTGAAAGGGGGGGGGGGGGGGTTAAATAAATTATTTTGATGTTTGCTCGTGGGGTCTAGTTATACTGCACCGAAAGCAGCACGCAAACTACAGCTTTTCTTTCATTGTCTGTGTCAATTACCTCTTCTTAAACCTGTGCTTTTATCAAATGTTAAAATCTAAAGAATCAAAGCATTGAACATGTTGTGCTAGTTTTAGACTTAACCACATCTCTTTTCATCATTTATTAGCTCTTTTCTCTCTCTTCATCTAAACTGGGTTTACTTTGCCCCTAGGCCTGCATACATTGCACAAAAGTACTCTTTAAGTATTTTAATAATACATTAACACACATACCCTCTGGACCATGTAGAAGTTGTTGATTACATTTATCAGGAATGTGTTCATCATGATGGCCTTAAAAAATACCTTCCAGCTTTGATTGCACTCATGATCAAATGGAGCGGAACAACAAGAATGCCTTGATGTGTTCCTGTCCTTTCTTCTCTATGGCCCTGTCCCAGATTACCTGACAGTGACATGGATGCTTAAGCTGCTGTGGGTTTGTGTAAAGCAGTGGGAGTTCCATGACATAACAGATGCCATAAGCAGCTATGACAGATGATGTTGTCACCTTCCAAGCTGCAGGGACCTGGTAGAGTTTGGTGTGATGTGTGTGTGTGTGTGTGTGTGTGTGTGTGAGAGAGAGAGAGAGAGAGAAAGAGAGAGAGAGAGAGAAAGAAAGCAACCATGTACCATGTGCAAATTATGGCCACAACTACACACAGAGAAACTGTCCCTGCAATTGATGTTGTCCCTCCAAATCTGCCTGTAGTTCCCCTTTCTCATACCCTTTTCCTGGAACAGTGTCTCAGTCTTGATGTGAAGATGTGGTCTCCCTCCCCCTATGCTAATAGATGGGTAATGTTTGCGTTTGCCTGCCATGGTCAGATTATGCACAGGATGGAGGATAATTACTCAAGGTTGATTTTATTGATACATCATTAGCAAAGAGAAATTGGGCCCATAAATCAACTCTGTGGAAAATAAATGTGTGGACTCATCTGGCTCTTGATATAATCAGTGGGGTAGAAATTTTTAAAACTAAAATAACTAAAAAAAAAAAAAAAAAAAAAAAAACACTACACTTAAAATATGTTTATACGCTACTGTTGTTGTGACATTTTCACATCTGGTGTAAATACATTTACACCATTGGTAGTCTTCTTTTATCAATAAATACTGTTTTTGTGTGATCAATTTTATATCTGACTTTCCCACCATACACAAATTAATTCCATGATGACCTTTGACATCTCACAATCTCCACAGATGACCTACATCCCTGATCAGCTGGAGATACTCAGAAGGCCCAGCAGGCTGCTGTTTATCACTCACTTACTGTAAAGGTCAGCAAAAAGCCAGCCATATCCGTAATTAAAATCTCACATTTCCCTCAGGCTCATAAAAAAAAAAAAATACTCTGGTTTGTCATATCAATAACCCATGCATGGGGGCTTTCAGTCAACATACCTATGCCATGAAAGAAATTACTAATCAGATTTTGAATCAGAGGTGGCATTTTTGATTGGTTCTGCAAATGTTAAAATGTGTGTTTTGGTTTGTGTGTGTGTGGAAAGGGGAATGACTCTAGAAGATGGTATATGTTCATGTGTGTGTGTGTGTGCGTGTGTGTATTGAGCATGCCAGAGCTTCCACGTTATTTATTTACAGTGTCAGCAGCAGTCCATCCCCACTGAGACACTCACACTCCTGTCAATTTACACACACATCTTCTGTCTCTGTGGACTCTATAGCACCTGGCCATGCTGAAGCCTTTTTGTCCATGCCTAGTTCTAGTGCTGGACTACTGCAGTGGCCTGCAGTGTGTGCCTGTTGCTCAGCAAAGAACCGAATGCCTATTTAGTGAGTTTGGTGTATGCGTGTGTGTGTGTGTGTGTGTGTGAGTTTGGTGCGGTTTCATGCCAGACCACACTGCACTCCTGCTGTTTGCCCTGGGCTCGTGTTAGCTGTCTTTGATTTAGCAGTGGAATTTGCTCATCTCTCGGTTGATTTTATTTTTTGTAGTTTGGCAGTTGTTTTGGGGTTTTTTGTGGTGAGATTTGTTTGTTCTTTTTTTTCACACAGTCGGAAGGCCTTTGATTTTCCAAGTGAGTAAATGTACTTAAGTGTATGCAAATTCACCAATTAGGCCTCCTGTGCACCAGGGAAGGCATGGGACCTGGAGCGGCAGCTGCTGGCCTGCTGCGTTTGTTTGGGCCTCCGTGCTGCACAGCTGTGGTGGTTGTGGTGTTACGCTGCCATGCATCCGGATCTGGGGGTTGCACTCAGATGGCTCTGCTGTTGGAGTGGACGCTGAACTTTGGAAACGTTAGTTTAACGTTCGGTATTAATTTCACATTTAAAATGCAAGCATGGAGGCTGACTTAATTTAAGTACTTAAGTACCCATCGTTGTTTTTTTTTTTATCAACTTTTTATCAAGAAAAGTCATGACGTGACAAAATCACATGACAGAAACTATGTACACATAGCCAGAGCCTTTTGAGTTATCTACACATATTTAGATATATAATACTGAGAATAATAATACAAATACAGTAAAATAATAATAATAATAATAATAATAATAATAATATGAAATGACTGAACAGTTAAACAGGTGGATAGTTTAAATGGTTAAATTATTTAGGTAGATAGTGGTAGATTAGATTAGAGTGGTAGGTAGATTAGTAGATTGACAATAACTGACAGTTGGAATGGCTCTAATGTTTGCTAGCAATTATGCTAACTATGTTAACAAAGATAATAATGCTAACCAAGTTACTTAACTTAGTTAATTTAGCTAATATTTTCTAGCAGTTTTTTTTTTAAATGTTAATAATGTTAATGCTGTTAACTATGTTAACTATGCTAACCATGTTACTTAACTAACTTAGCTAATGTTGTTTGTCTAATAGTTTTGTCAAAAATGATAAATATGCTAACAATGCTAACTAACATGCTAACAATGCTAACTATGCTAAGCATGTGACTTAGCTAACTTAGCTTATCATTTTTAGTAGTTATGCTAACTAGCATGCAACTAGCATTACTAGCAGTTTTGCTAATAATGCTAGCAATGCTAACTAGCTACAGTGGGTAGGAGTCATAGTTGATGACAAGTAACAGTTAATGGCTGAACAGTTAAAAAGTTCAGTAGTTTAAAGGGTTTTGATTAGTTTTTAATTAATAGTTTAAAAAGTATAAAAGTTACAAAGCTGAAAAATACATAGCACCCATGTCCTAAGTAAGACCTAACGCGTTAGAAGGAAGAATAATAAGAAGCCTAGGAAGAACAGTACAGTGCATTTTCATGCACTGTAATAATAAAATATACATATACATACACATACATACGTACAACACAATGCATATGTAATACAAAAACATACATGCACAGAATTCGGGTCGCTGTTTTTTTTGTGATCAACTTTTTATTAAGAAAAGTCATGACGTGACAAAATCACATGACAAAATCTCTTGACAAAAATATGCGGTATGGGGAGCATAGAAAAGAGGAAATTCAGTCTCCCAAGAACACTCATTTTGATTATGGATATCCTTCCCTGCAGAGACATTTTAAGAGTAGACCATCTCTGAAAATCAGTGGAAATCTCATGCTTAAGTTTGTCGTAGTTGATACGAGATATGTTGGAGAATTTGGTGATGTTAATGCCCAAGTATGTAAAAGGCAAGGTATGCCATTTGATATGAGGAATAGGGGGCAAGACATATAGGGCCGTTGTATTTTTTAAAGATACAATGGCATTATGGTCTTTGACCAAGCTGTTCTTAAATCAGTGTAACCTACGGCCTCTGAGGGCTTATTGCTTAATTACACAGCTTATTTTTCATTAGTCACGTGTACATTTAACTATTCCGATTTAAAAATTCTTGCAGTGGTTAGCGCTTCGGACTTGTAACCGGAGGGTTGCCGGTTCTAACCCGTAGGCACGGCTGAAGTGCCGTTGAGCAAGGCACCTAACCCCTCACTGCTCCCCGAGCGCCGCTGTTGTTGCAGGCAGCTCACTGCGCCGGGATTAGTGTGTGCTTCACCTCACTGTGTGTTCACTGTGTGCTGAGTGTGTTTCACAAATTCACGGATTGGGATAAATGCAGAGACCAAATTTCCCCCGCGGGATCAAAAGAGTATATATACTTATACGTTCTCTTCCGATCAGGTGTTCTCAAGTGCTTTAAAATCTTTGATCGGAATAGCCGTTGTTGCCTACTTTTCCTTGAAAAGATACAGCAGGCAATCTGATCAGAAGGCAATTTGATCAGAATAGGAACAGACTACACCACCTCTTTCATTCCGATTAAAATTCTGATCAGATCAGGCATTTTTATTTTGATTTATGTGTTTATATGATAATTTGTATTCCGATTGAGCCGTTATTCCGTTTCAGCCGTTATTCCGTTTCTAATCGGATTAAAAGTGTCCATGAACTCTCAAAATGAATGTGTTGTCCCTATCAGGACACAAGTTGTGTTGTTTTCAACACATTCGTTTTAAGAGTGTGTAAACATTTCTATTGTTGAGCCATTATTATTATTATCATTAACTGCATACATTTTGTGAGAATACCCTACCCTGTCCATAATGCTACCACTAAGTGTGTGCAATCATGTGTTTGAGTGTGTCAGTGTGTGTTTGAGTATGAAGGTGTGTGCCTCTGTGATTGGTACCCGCTTGTGGCAGATGATGCTCTACAATCTGTCAGATTCCTGAAGCAGCCATTTTAAGAGGCAATACTTCATGTTCCTGCCAACCATGGAAAATGTACCGGCTGACAAATCACAGAAGGTGTAGACAGGATTCTGCTCTGTCTTCCTCCATCTCTTTGAAGCGCTCCCACATTACATACATGTAGTGCTCTCTACCCAGTATACTCTAATGCTATACTGGTGCAGCGATCTCTACCCAGTACTCTAATGCTATACTGGTGCAGTGTTCTCTACCCAGTATAATCTAATGCTATACTATGGTGCAGCGATCTCTACCCAGTATACTTTAATGCTATACTGGTGCAGGGATCTCTACCCAGTATACTCTAATGCATACTGGTGCAGTGATCTCTACCCAGTACTCTAATGCTATATTGGATCAGCGATCTCTACCCAGTATACTCTGATGCTATACTGGTGCAGTGATCTCTACCCAGTATACTTTAATGCTATACTGGTGCAGTGATCTCTGCCCAGTATACTTTAATGCTATGCTGGTGCAGTGATCTCTACCCAGTACTCTAATGCCATACTGGTGTGAACAGCTGATGGATGCTCTGTTTACCTCTTCATACACACTGCTCTCTTGCTCTTGCTCTCTCTCTCTCTCAATCTATCTTATCTGTTAAGAAATGTCATTGCTGAAATTTCAGGAGTATTGATATAAGCATAGGCTACTTACTACATGAAGATGTTTTTATTTGTGCTAAAATCAAATATTGCCTATAAACAATGCCTAACCATAAGGCATGTCTGAGTGTGTTTTCTCTTGGATTACAGTCTTGGCGTGTGTGATAAATGTCATTTCTTGTGAAGGTATTTTTGTCCTGTATTTATAACCGTATTTATCCCATGTGATTCGCCAATCATCATAGCCTTTCAACTCATGCAGCACAATCAAGCCACATGACTTATACTTGTCGTTCCATGTGGGCCCATTAAAAGGCTTGCTTCCTGGGGAGTAGGTGGGATAGGTATTATGGGAAATGTGTTTAAAATAACTGCTTTGCCGGCATCCATTGCACCTTGGGCCTCACTACAGTTAATTACTTAGGATTGAACGACTGAGGACAGAGAAAATAAAGCCCTGTGTCTCGGGCCTAACTAGACATCCAAGTCAGCCTGGAGAGCAAGTTGTTTTTTTTCTCTCATCCTCTTCCTCCAGTCTGTCTCAAGGGCAAAAAGAATTAAAAAGGATTTTGACACACATCTGAGAGGATTGCTTATTTGCATTAACTCAACTACGTCTGGCCCTTAATTTCTAGTCTAGGCTTATATTGTGTGTGTGTGTGTGTGCATATGTGTGCATTAAAATGTGTATACACACTCTGTGTGTGTGTGTGTGTGTGTGTGTATGTTTGTGTGCGAGTGTTTGCGTGTGTATGTGCGTGTGTGTATATGTGTGTGTGTGTGTGTGTGTGTATGAGTGTTTGCGTGTGTATACGTGTGTGTTTGCATGTGTGTTTGTGTGTGTATACGTGTGTGTGTGCGTGTGTATACGCGCGTGTGTGTGTGCCTGTGTTTGCGTGTGTATACGAGTGTGTGTGTGTGCGTGTGTGTGTGTGTGTGTGTGTGTGCATGTGTGTATAATAATGTAGGTACAAACTCTCATCTCACTCGGGAGAGGCCCGGGTGCAGGGACACAGGCAGGGTACAGCATCAAAGAGCTGGAGTCCTTTAGAAAGAAAACGAGTGTGAAAAGTGATTTGGGGGGAGAAGGATTCAAGGCAGAGAGGGATGGCGAATGGACGGTGCATTGATGAAAATGAAAGGGAAAATATGCAGTGATGATGAAATCCTATTGAGGATTTGGACATGCATCTTTGATGTGTGCGCGTGTGTATACAGGGCTCCTGTGCCACATTGTGACGAGCGCTTAATAGGAACAGGGCTTAAGATGCCCCTTACATCCCTTGTCTCACTTGACGTTGTCACTCCGTAATCCCTCGGCAAAGTGCAGTGCGGCGGGATTAACACCGCGAGCCCGGATCCCCACAAATCAGCAGCAGAGCTGATGTCACTAATGAGAAGCAAATTATACAGTGTGAAGCAGAGGCCATCTTCCTCAACCTCCCCCTCTCTTCATCGGACTTTGAGCATCTGTCTTAACTCCCTTCACTTGGTTCCGACATTGCAACTTGGACCGTGGTATCTGGACGTGTTTGGGCTGCACTATGAGTTATGCACTGCACTATGAGAGTGCAGAACAGATTTTGTAACATACATGTATGATTTCGACATACAGTACATGTATGTATGGATCTTTGATTCAACTAATGCTGTTGTGTTGCCGTGGCCTTTGGATGTGTGTTGGCTAAGTTAAGACTTGCACTATGAGAGCCCCATGGAGAGATTTTGTAACAGGAAACAGGAATAGTATATTTATGCCAACCAGAATGGTGTAGCCCTTGTGTATTATTTACAATGCCTCCAGTTTCGCATTTGGTGGTACAATCCGGGATTATGGTGCAGTGTTGTTGATATTAAGTGAACAGCCAACCAAATAACACCTTTCCCTCCTGCGCTCCTTGAGGGACGTGTCGATCCGAGCCACTGTTTTTGTTTCTTATTTATGGAGCCAGGTCTGCTTATTAAGGCCAGTCTTTTGAGCATGCACACTGCACAGAGAGTGAGAGGACTGTGAGAAGCAATTCACTGAATGGGATTAAAAAAAAAAGGTTTGGATCAGGATTGTGGACCTTGTTTAATAGAGAGTCAGACAAAATCAGGGAGGTTAGATAGACTGACTCCCCAGGGTTTGGGAAAAGTTCAGTTACACTGAAGCAACAAATCTTAATTTCTCCCAATTTCCCATGAATCCCAGATGATATGGTGTTGACACTGTAGTGTGTTAGGTTACTTAAGTACCGGTAGACTTTGACTTCGACAGCAAGACTAAAACGTGCCTATATTTTAAAGGAAAACTGTTTTTTTTATATATATACATGTGCAATTCTTACATCAATATTGATTGTCATTGTTTTAATATTGGCTATTTGACATGAAATCCTGCAAAACACACACTTTGTTGCAATTGTAGCCTAACTATAGCATAATTTAGAACGTAATGATTGTAGCTTAAACAAAGGATGACTCATCTCATTCATGCGTCCATTTGCCGACATCTCTTTTCCTCTCGAGAAGACTGCGTCAGCCAATCAGTCGTATCCCCCACCCCGCCGGCGCATACCGGGGAGTCTGTTACAATGAGTGTGTTGGGCAAGAAACAGGAACCCCACAGAAATATGCCACCGCAATGGGCGACCTCACTTTACGATTTACTGAGACGTCAAACTGAGTCAACAGCACTATGTGGTAAGACAGCTTTTCTTTATCTGCATGATTAAAATTAAACGGTTAGCCTACGAACTTTCTTCCGCATGCTGTCTATTGGATTTGATCTAACATTATGCTCCAATGCCATTTCAAGCATCACATGTAGCCTACCCAGCTAACCGTTTGGAAGTAGCCTAAACATTCACTCAATATGGAAACTATAGCCTAGTGCAACTACATAGGGCTACATCCTCGTTCGTTTGCACTTGCAGTTTTTATTTCAATAAGGCTGTATATTAGTTTTACAGTGTTAGGATGTGATACTGTCATCAGGGTGTAACTGCTACGTTGTTGATACAAATATTTATTAATTTCACTTCAGTTGTCGTTTCTGGCAGAAGTTGAAGAGTGAAGGCTACGATGGTTGATAGCTTAATATTGCGACTATAGGCTATGACAGTGCAGTGCGGGGGGCAAAGAAGTGACACTATGTTGCGTATAATTCTATTATGCAGCTATTTCCCCAAAACTGGTGGTCTAAATTAAAACCGTGTCGTTTTCTCGCTCGCCATCCTTACATAGAAAACATGCATATCGATATCTCAGGAGCTAGTGTCATACGAAGTTTGGGTGAGATGGGTTGAGTCCTTGGGGGGCGGGATGAGGATGCTCCGGGCAAGTGCTGGTTTGAAGTTAGGAGATGAAAGCATCACGGAGCAGCACATGATCAAAGAGTTTCACAGAACACGGCAGGTGTTGAGCACAGAAAAGGGCCTTAAACATAATTTAGAAAAGAGATGCTTTGCCAAGCTTGTGTGTTTGGGCAGTCATTTTTTTAACTATACTATATTGTATATACTAACTATAATGCATCTGTAAATTTAACCTCTTAATTTGATGATTTGTGAAATGTTAATACTTGAAAAACAGTAGTGTCACTTGTTTATGATCACGCGGTAGGCCTATGCACGCTGCAGTAATGCAGCAGATTGTTCTCTAATTTTGTGGATTCGTTTGAGGCAACATCTAAAGTTTTTCTCCTTTGCCTCTCAGCTGATCTCTTTAGATTCAGTTCTTCCCAAACAGTTGTAGGAGCACAGCAGGATTGGGTTCCTGGCTGCTCAGAGAGAGAGAGAGAGAGAGAGAGTTGTTGCAGCCCGCCCAGGGGGTGTGTAAGTTCAATCACACATATGTCGAGATGCCTTAGGAGCTAAATCCTGGCAGGGACACACATAAACACACACAGACACACACTTGATCTGTCACTTTCTCTCTCTCACACGTACACATGCACGCACACTTACTCTCACAAACGTAATGGCACCTTTGATGTGCCACTGTGGCTGGCTGATGTGCACTTGTTGCTGTTGAGAGCGTGTGTGTGTCTGTGTGTGTGTGTGTGTGAAAGTGGGCAGTACACACAGATGGAGGAAGGGGATTAGCATCCTGGCACTGAGTGACTATATGGATTCACAGGCAGCAGGTGAGGCTGGTATGGCAGCTCAGCAAGTGTTAATGATGTGCTCCTGTGTGTGTGTGTGTGTGCGTGTGTTTTTGCGTACGCGTGGTGTCATATGTAATGTTGTGAAGATGAAAATCTGTGTGTGTGTGTGATGTTATATGATGTGATTCAAATACAGTACATATTATATGATGTGACATGTATTGCTGGTCTGAATGTCATTGTGGCCTGTGCCACCAGCCATGCATGGTGCTTTTCTCATGATTATGTAGCATCATCATGTCAGTTGAGACTTTGACACAAGCTATTTTACACAAATAATCATCTGTGATGGATCCTACTACTTATCTGTACCTAAAGGAGAAAAATATGAAAACCTACAAATAATATACCGTAAATCCTCAAATTATGGCCAGGGTTCTATTTATAGCCTCAAAGTTGCAAGCCTACTGTTGCCAATGAAAAGTCTCCATCTCGTCGCTCTCAGTCCCAATCGCTTGCCGCCCCCTTCTGAGCTTGACAGAGGCTGAATCAGTTACTAGCCCTACTGTAAGCACAAAAGTTGCCGCGAGGCATTCCAGCCAACCGATGTAATAAAAAAAGTAGGCCTAAATCATACATCATTAAAAAATAACTCAATTTAGTCCATCAGTCCCAACATTTAGCAATATCAAACAGTCCAAAAGTAAATTATATCCCCAAAAATCTTCTGCTTTTGATAGCCTTTAGCCGCTCCAAACGAAACGCATGTCTCACAATAAAATGCGTTAGAAAGAATATATCCTTAAAGGAAAATTCAGGTATTTAGCACTTTGAGTCGCTTTTCTGGTTTTGTTTTGACAATTGGTCTTGTCTCGACTTTTCTGACTCGTTTTGAATCGCCTTTGACTAGTCAGAGTGGCTGCCTACAGGCATGCTCAAACATGTCCTAAAACAACCCTTAACGTTCGTTTAACGTTCGTTTTGGAAGACTCATTGCACGTCGTTGATATTACTGTGCCACCGTCTATGCTTCAGGCTCAAATATTGAGCGGAAGTTTATACGCGGTTGTGAGGTGAAAAAATAGTTCCACAACCGCAAATACGACAGCTGGAAATCATATGTTGCGCCGATATATTTGATTTTAATAATCAACGAACACCACTAACCACTCAGTGATTTGCACAGTGTTGAAAACAAACGTTAAGGGTTGTTTTAGGACATGTTTGAGCATGCCTGTAGGCAGCCACTCTGACTAGCCAAAGGCGATTCAAAACGATTTCAGAAAAGTCGAGACATAACCAATCGTCAAAAATTCGGTGTCCACCACTCTAGTTCATCCAAAACAAACCAGAAAAGGGACACAAAGTGCTAAATACCGGAATTTTCCTTTAACTTGCTGTTATCTACGCTAATTTGTTATTTTTCATGATACATGAGCAACAATAAAATGCGTTAGAAAGAATATATCCTTAAAGGAAAATTCAGGTATTTCGCCCTTTGAGTCCCTTTTCTGGTTTTGTTTTGACAATTGGTCTTGTCTTCGACTTTTTTTCTGACTCGCTTTGAATCGCTTTGACTAGTCAGAGTGGCTGCCTACAGGCATGCTCAAACATGTCCTAAAACAACCCTTAACGCTCGCTTAACGTTCGTTTTGGAAGACTCATTGCACGTCGTTGATATTACTGTGCCACCGTCTATGCTTCAGGCTCAAATATTGAGCGGAAGTTTATACGCGGTTGTGAGGTGAAAAAATAGTTCCACAACCGCAAATACGACAGCTGGAAATCATATATTGCGCCGATATATTTGATTTTAATAATCAACGAACACCACTAACCACTCAGTGATTTGCACAGTGTTGAAAACAAACGTTAAGGGTTGTTTTAGGACATGTTTGAGCATGCCTGTAGGCAGCCACTCTGACTAGCCAAAGGCGATTCAAAACGATTTCAGAAAAGTCGAGACATAACCAATCGTCAAAAATTCGGTGTCCACCACTCTAGTTCATCCAAAACAAACCAGAAAAGGGACACAAAGTGCTAAATACCGGAATTTTCCTTTAACTTGCTGTTATCTACGCTAATTTGTTATTTTTCATGATACATGAGCAACAATAAAATGCGTTAGAAAGAATATATCCTTAAAGGAAAATTCAGGTATTTCGCCCTTTGAGTCCCTTTTCTGGTTAAATGTTTTAATAGTAATAAGGAAATAGGAAACAACATATCATACCATAACATAGCTTTATTAAACACATTCACATCACATCTGGATTTAAACATTGAGGTGTCATGATGTGGTCAGTCATTGTGGTCAAAGGCCTTGTGAAAATATGAAGCAGCCAATATTTGCCAACAATGCATTAAAGGTGCTCTAAGCAATGTATGTGGTTTCTAAGCTAAAACATTGTTTGTCACATACAGAAAACATCACCATCCGCTACCTGCCTGTGCCCTGAATACACTGTAAAAAAAGAGGCCAGGCTCCAAAAACGGCAACAAAAATAACTTGGTCCAGCCTGGACCATAAAAACATGAACTGTTCCAGCCAATCAACGACAAGATGCGCGTTTCGGAGAGTTTCAATTGCACGGGAGGGAGGGGAAGGGAGTAGTGAGCTAGCTCTCTGTTTTGCAGAGGTGGAAAAGTGCAGCTTCAATAAGTAAAAGTCCTACCACATATCTGTGCCAACCATTCACTTAAACCAGCTTATTCTAATTAGCACAACTCTTTAGCCAGGGAAAGCAGCTAATCTGTGAGATCACCTGTGTTAAGTGCACAGATAGAACCAATACATGGTTGGACTTTTCACCTCTGCTGTTTTGTTTGAATGTCAACAGAAGTGATACTACCAAACAGAAGTGACGCTATCCAACATCGCTTAGAGAACCTTTAAAATCAACAAACAACAACTTGCATTTATACAGCACTTTATCAAGACACCCAAAGCGCTTTACAGTGAAGGGGGAATCTCACTAACCACCACCAATGTGTAACCACCACACTGTGAATTAAATTTAAGACCTATATAAAGTACAAAAAAAGTCTCAGAACTACTTTCAAAATAGCAGTTGTAGTTTTATTGCATCATACTAATACCTGGATATTTAAGAATGGCCCCCAACACATTTATTAAATAAACAAATAAATAAATAAACTGAAGGGCGACGGAAGAATTGGTAAATGAACACACATGTAAGACTTAACTGAATGTAGTTTAAGACCTACATGTAGTCTGCAATATCTGGACACAGTTTAGCCTTTTAAAGGCCTAAAATTGAGATATATTACATTGTAGACTCTTTAAGACCCAGCAGAAACCTTATTAATGGACAAGAGAAACAGCTTCAAACCCAAAATCAATACGAAAGATCTCATAAGCCTCCATCCAACTAGTCCTCCACTCTAAATTTCACCCTCACGCATTCTCCACTCTTGCCCTCTATTTGTTTTACATTAGGCTAGTTCTCTTCATCTCTCCTATGATCTTTTTTTAAGTTTGGTGCTAACTAATGAAACCAGTGAAACACTGAGAACACATGCAAGTTAATGTGGAGAGGTGAGGGGAGAGGAGGGTGGTGTCAGGCACATGTGTAACTAAGTATAAGTATATATACTCTTTTGATCCCATGAGGGAAATTTGGTCTCTGCATTTATCACAATCTGTGAATTAGTGAAACACAAATAGAACACTGTGAGGTGAAGCATAAACCCGGAGCAGTAAGCTGCCTGCTACAGCGGCGCTCAGGGAGCAGTGAGGGGTTAGGTGCTTTGCTCAAGGGCACTTCAGCCGTGGATGTGGGCATGGGAGAGCAGTGCTCAACCACTTCCCCCGCCCACATTTTTCCTACTGGTCGGGGATCGAACCGGCAATGCTTTGGTTACAAGCCTGAAGCCCTAACCAGTAGGCCACGGCTGCCCCCACATACACACACACCCTAACCAGTAGGCCACGGCTGCCCCATGTGAGTGGAATAAAAAAGTTTGAATTGAGATTTTCTTAAGAGGAGGATAGGGAAGTGTGGGATTATTCATTACACTTTGGATACACAGACGCACTCTCTCTCTCTTTGTCTCTCTCTCACTCACTCACTCACTCACTCACTCTCTCTCACACACACACACACACACACACACACACAGGCCCAGTGGACCCACCACTCCAGCTTTCTTCCTTATAGAGTCAATGTGGAAATGATAAAGTTGTCTTGCCTTGCTTGTGGTTTAAAAGTAATCCCTCGAACACACATACACACACACACACACACACACACACACACACACACGACACAGCCAAAAGACCTCTGCCTGGGTGGACACGGTGGACCCAAAACAAAATTCTTCCATTCCCCAAATCGATTGCAATAAGACTCAATAACTCTGTTCATCTTGGCTGTAAAATAGGGTATTAAAGTCCATCGCCAGCTTCATCCGAGAGAGTGGCCACAAACGCGTGAGAAAGAGAGAGGGAGCGAGAAAGAGAAATGCAGCTGAGAAAATTAAAGGAAAGAAATCCATCAGTTGACCCAGGATCTGAGCATTTTGAATTATTTTACGCAATAAAAGAAAAAGGGCTGTTATTTTCCCTGTGGGATGGTAGCTGCAGAAAGAAGGCTACCTGCAAGCGCTTTGAAATGCTTCTAACCTGCCTCTGGAGTTCTGTTTCTTAACAGGGCTGCCCAAAGGCGATTTCCTTGTTATTTCAAGATGAACTTCTTATCTATTTGAAACGATTTTAGGTAGTGTAATAAATAAACCGCTGTACTAGAATACCGGTAATTGATCAACTTAATTGATTCTGCTTTTCTCTCTCCTTTTTTCCCCTTTGTAGCCATGTGCAAGGGATCGAAAGGTCAACGCTATTGGGTTGTTCCACATCAATTCAACACACAAATATTAGATACACATAGAGAATGTTAGCTTAATTTTCAATGTCCAGGTTGAACTACATGTTCCACAGGCTTGGGCAGAAATCCATTTGGCCACACAGAGATGTCTGCAGGCTTTAAAGGGGACTTTAACACAACATTTGCCTTACTTGACTACACATTACAAACAATTGAGAGGCCAACCTCCCTCTTACCCCAGAGCAAGAGCTACTCTGACTCAAATCCACACTTAACCCTCTAGGCGCCACGGTCGAGTTTACTCGACAAGATGCGGTACTGAATAAAACGGCCGATTTAGTCAAATAGGGTGTCATATTTCGTTCGACCTCCACTCCACTAGATGGCAGACATGTCATACGTCATCCCTGAGTCCAAAAATGGTCATGCTTTAAACAAAACTTTCGAGCTGTTTCGCATTGAATCAGTGCATGCAATACCGGAGCTAGTGTGCATGTGAGCTACTTTATCAGAGCAATATTGTCAACGTCAGCGAGTATTTGCATTAGATTATCGTCTAATGGCATCAAAAACGTTTACCCGAAATGAAGTGTTTGGTCTTCTATTCGCGGACCCTGATTCTGAAGGGGAATATCTGCCTTCAGAAAATGACGGTGATTCGTTTAGTGAGGCTTCAGATGCGTCCTTGCCTTGCAATGATGCAGCTGGACAAAGTGAGAGTTTAGCTTACACCAAGCACAAACATTGAATATTTTGCCCAATGTCAGTGGTGGGAATAATGTTTCACGGGGTCGGAGTGTTCATCGGGAAGTAAGCAGGGTGTTAGTGGTGTGGCGAACGAGGCTGGAGGTAATGCCCATGTAGCGCTAGCTTCTGTCTTCTGACCATGTGCCTCTCCGCAATCGCGGCGACAGTAACAGTAACAGACGTGGTGGAGCCTTTGTCTAATGCCACTGGGTATGTTAGACGAGGTCGAAGTGCTCATAGGACAGTTATGGGGGAACGTAGAGGCAGTGTGGGGAGTCGCAATGAGAATGACAGTAGGCCTAGTCCGAAGGCGCCAAATTCTCTCCACTGGCGCCACCAAGACGGGCAGAGCTGGCCATGCTGCTCGCAGAGGTGGTGACACAGGGCAGGGGAGCCATTAGGCCATGCATAGTCGATGATGGGAATGCCGGCCATGTACGGATAGGGATAGGGAGTCATTATCTCTACAGCAAAAGGCCTGCTACATAAAAAAAAAATGTCAGCCATTTATTAGTAATGATTTACACTGTTGATTATCTATTTCCCTGACCATTTAGGACATACACTATGTGTTCTTTTTTGTGTGTTCATGTCCTTGTGATGTGTGTGTTCATGTCCTTGTGATGTGTGTGTTCATGTCCTTGTGATGTGTGTGTCTTTGTCAGCTAAGAAAAAAACAACAACAAAAAAAACATTTAAAAAAACAACAAAAAGAAAAAAATACTAACATTGTCTCTTGTCTTGTCTCGTCATCTCACTCTTGATCTGTGCCTTGCCGTGGCAAGTGAGCTTTTGAACTAAACAGGTCTTGTCTACTTGTGTTTGTGTGTCATCTGAATAATATATATGTGCCCCATACATGGAATCAGAGTGCCTACTGTATGTAGAAAATGGAAAATCTCATTTGGTTTGTTTCTGCCATTTATTAGTAATGATTTACACAGTTTGTTTACTACTTACTATTTACCTGAGCATTCAGTATTGTGCAATATAGCATACAGAAGGTGAGGGACATTTTGGGGGGAAAGAAGTGGTGCATTTTATCATTCAAACATGCAACTTTTCATGAAAATTCTATAATCCAAGATGGCTGCCACCATATGATGTCATAATATGCAAATTAGATATAAACATTTAATCTCTACATAAACTTTGGGTCATCCTTAATATTTCTCTAATTTACATAAAGTCTCTATCTCTTATCACTTTTAAGATATAGCCTTTTGAAATGAAGATGTCAAAATCGAACGTTTCGAAAAAAAACCTCTGGCGCCTAAAGTGTTAAAGGGTTAATTGTATTTGATCCTCAGTTCAGTACTGTTTGTGTCCACACTTTTCACTGGTTCAATATCAGACGGAATGATTTTCAACCAAAGCATCAGCTCTCTACTCTCACTCAGTCGGGCTATCTTCACCATAGTGGCAGCAGGAATAAAGTTTTAAATAATATTTATTTTTACAAAAATATTGAGCAACAATGCAAAATCATAGAAAAATGCTCAACACAAAAATAAGTTAACTAAAGAGTTCTTGGCCAAAATGAGGTCAACTAAACAGAACTCAAAATCAAGAAATAAAGAGCAACATAAGCATAACTGAACACAAAGAACTGACCTAACATACTGAGACATGGGGGAAACATTTAAGCTGGCTGATCAGACCAACTGAAAACAAGAGGGATACAGACAATAAACAATATTCACATTGAAGACACAGACGAAGACAAAGAACAGTTCAACATAAATACTAAGTAAGTAAATAATATTTCTTAACTCAAAATAATCAAAAATAATATTCAACAGAAAAGAACTTAATTGTTAAACTAAACATAAGTTCCTCTTCCCCCCATGACGCTTCATCACAGGTGGAGGTGTCCTAAGGACTTTTAATCTGGCGGCTTCCGCCACGAACATCTGGACGTCTGGATGCCTGGTGCGAAGAGTCACGACCCCATGAGATCAACCCAGCTGAACTTAAAGAAACTCAAACAAAGGGCAGTGAGTAATTAACAAACAAAAAATACTATATGTATTGCAAACTAACGTGTATGTAAACTCATATGTATGAAGTTAAATAAAGCGGTAAGATGCGTAAATTAAACTACGTGTGTTGTGGTTATTGTAGATTTGAGATTTGAATGATGTTATCGATAAATGAAGCAAACAAACTAAATATGGTATAATGGAATGTTGAGAAGTTAACGGTGCACTAAAAGAAAGTAATGAAATCAAAGTAAGCGGGTTAAAATGTGCTTATGTGGTTTCAGTTTAAATGTTTGTGTGGGCACTTGCCAGTTGAGAGACGTGTTCACCACGCTGCCACGCAGCTATGCGTAGTTCTCATGTGCGGCGCAGGGCCGACCGTCACAGTCGGCATAATGGCTGATAAGAGCGTTTTTCATGAAGAAAGATGTTGGAAGATATTGGACTTAAAATAAATATCCCAACTTTTGCAAAGGCCAATACACAGTTGAAAGCATCAGATGAGCAAAAAAAAACATTGCAAAGCACAGAATGCATGTGAAAGGGTACATTTCAAATAATAATAATAATATATATATATATATATATATATATATATATATATATATATATATATATATATATATATATATACTGTATCCACTAGCTGCCTGCCCCATAAGTAGGCTGTCAAAAACACATCTCTGTAGGCAGCCTAGGCTCTGAGATCTGTACACAAAAACAATTGCTACAAACAAGGGTTGGCAACCACTCAAAGGCAAAATAAAGTGTTTCAACCAATAACTGACGTGATGCGCGTTTAGGAGAGTTTCAATTGCACGGGAGGGAGGGGAAGGGATGCGACCTAGCTCTCTGTTTTGTTTGAACATCAACAATGCTAACCATGTTACTTAGCCTATGTTTTCTAGCAGTTTTGCTAAAAATGTTAACTATGCTAACAATGTTAACTATGTTAACTATGCTACTTAGCTAATGTTTTCTAGCAGTTTTGTTAAAAATGTTAACTATGCTAACAATGCTAACTAGCTACAGTGGGCAGGAGTCATAGTTGATGACAAGTGACAGTTACAATGGCTGAACAGTTAAAAAGGTCAGTAGTTTAAAGGGTTAAATTGTTTAACAGTGAATTATTGTAGTGAGGACTTTTATTTTGAAACACTTTTTGGCAGAGGAAGCAGTTTAATAGGATGTGTAGTCTTAAGACAATGATATTGTATGCTTAAAGTCTGAGACTGGCAGTTGCTGCAGGTGGCCTGGCCACCTGGCCTAGGATTCTAATTGCTTAACGGCTCTATTGTGATGTCCTCAGCCCAATGTTAAGTCTATGGTGAATTTTTGAATAGTTTTTAATTAATAGTTTAAAAAGTATAAAAGTTACAAAGATGAAACATACAAAGCACCCATGTCCTAAGTAAGACCTCGTAACATAGTTTGAACGAAGTTTCTACGTTAAACGGTTGAAGCTGCATTAAATGCGTTAGAAGAAGAAGAAAAAGCCTAGGAAGAACAGTACAGTGCATTTTCATGCCCTGTAACTAGCATCTAGTGTCAGCACCATATAGAACTTACAAATAGCTAGTTGCAATGATGTGGATAACATTAGCATAATATTTAATCCATAGTGATGTACATCTGCGGATTAATGCAGGATATAATCAGGAATAACCCAGGCCAAACTGCAGAGGCATCTTCAGCATGATGAAAGTGATCTACTGGTAATTTCTGAAATGGAGAGATTCTCACAGGACTTTACTGGCCTTACTACAAGACTTTACACAACCTCCAGTACACCTCAGCACTTGATCCACGTTTCAAAGACCTGACTTGGACGATGGTGACACAAGAGAGAATCTTAATGAAAATAACAGCAGAGGTGGTAAAGGTGCATGGGCAGGTTACTGTATAGACTTAGACCCTGTTTACACGTAGGGAAAACGCATATATTTTAATGCGGTTTGGTCTTTCATTTTACACGAAAACAGTCTTTTTTTCCACTGAAAACGATTATTTCTTAAAACTCCGGCCAAAGTGGAGATTTGGGAAAATTCCTATTCCATGTAAACCGGTAAACATTGAATTGTGAGGTGATGTTCCATCGTTTGTGTGAAATCTCTGATTGGCCACCTGTTAGCTCGCCGTTTTCGCGGCACCCTTCCCCAGCTGTTTTTAGCAATGGTATGAACGGAATTGTTTTTAAAATTGAAGGAGGGGAAAATATACATTTTTCAGAATACTCTGCTACGTATAAAGGTGGCCTCACTCTCTTTCTTTCTCTCTCTCTCTGTCTCTCTATCTCCTATTTGCTACTTAGGTTAACAGTGTGTCATACTCAGGTTTTTAGGGTAAGGAAATCTGACAGCTAGTCTGGATTATACTGATTGTCAGGCAGGGGACAGCGTTGCACTGAATGAGGGCCAGGCATCTGAAACAGAAGGGGACAGGAGCCCCCAGAGAGGAAGAGATAGGCTTGTTTTGATAGGAACTATGCCAAAAGTTCATTTAAAGATACATGTGTTTTTGACTGATCTCATTTTTCAACACAACTAATAATCCGCTCCTTTCATTTGTTCTCAATAGATGATGCCCCTCCACAAAACAAGACGGCTTTGGACCAGACGTTCAGGGATGTCCTCACTCCTTACTACAATAGCACCCATGAAGGCCATACAGGAGAAAGCCGAGGGAAGGAGGCAATCATAAAGTACTGAGGGCTCTTTAGGTCTGAGTGGTGATGTGATGCAGTAGTAGAAAAAAAACAAGTGGATCTACTATTGCTTTCAGCCTTGGTGAAGCACTACTTGTCCATCCCAGAAACAAGTGTGCCTTCTGAACGAGTATTTAGCACAGCTGGTGATGTAGTTTAGGGTACAGCGCAGTTTGCTTCATCCTGCCCATGTAGATTAGTGAATTTACGAGTTAACTTTGTCTTTTGCTGTGAGACAGGTAGGGCTACTGTCTACAGGAGCTTGATGTCCTAATATACATGTATATACACTACACATATATGTAGTAGGAACAGTACCACTTTTTAGTGCTGAGTTATTAAAGCTCACTAGTTGAAAGTGTTTAAACACTCTTTGGAAAGAAAGAATGAAAAACTATCTGTACCACATGATATTATTTTACGTTGCATTCTATCGTATTGAATCACATTGTGTTTAGTTTAATCATGTCAAATTGCACTGCATTGAAACAGAGGTAAATCATATCTTAATAAGAGTTTAAGAGAATTCTTCTTTAATGTATCATATTGTTGGCACAGTAACAAGAGATGTGTATCCCTACCATTCAGACACATTACTAGACAGTTTACCATTTCTGTTCCTATCAAACATGGCAAACAGGTAATTAAGTACATTTCACGTCTGAATATGGTCTGGAAATGTTTCAGCTGCATCACTTTCATGCAGTTGTGTAAATGAGTGTAACGGTAGCCAGTTGGTGCGTAGCTGTGCTGTATGTGCATTGTGTAAACCTCCCTCCCGATGCCTTAAGAGTCGTGCTAGGGAGAGAGCTAGCAGTCTGGGCTTTTAGCTCGATTGCTAGCATGCTCGACTTCCGATCCGAGGTGCTGCAGTTTGCAGGTTCGAGGCCAGGCAGCAGGGACGAATTAAACAGATATTGCCCCCTGTGCACAATATCAAAAAAGAAACCCCCCCTCCCCCTGACCGCATTTTCGCACGCGCGTCTCTCTTTGCTGTCGCTGTGCAGGCTGGTGCACAATTTCACACAATGAAAATGTAGCACATTATGTCATATATTATAACTCATGCCCACACAGAAATGAATTCCAGCAGCTGTTTTCATTATTAGGCTTTAATCTCCCTTTGCTGTCCAAACAGTCTACAGCAGGGGTTCTCAACCTTTTTCATTAAACGAACCGTTGTCATATTTCTGACGGACCGGTAGCAGGGACGTATATCATATTTTGTTAGAGGTGGTGCTGATCATATTACTTGGGGTTGGGGGGTATCTCCCCTGGGAAAATTTCAAAATGGAAGGGGCCAGGGGTGTAAAGATTAACCGATACGTATCGGTATCCATTTTTAACATGTAAGATACGGCTACATCGATATGTGAAGCCCAGTATCGGAATAAAACTGAAATGAACCGGTTGTTATATCGATTTACTTGTTACAAATCGGTTCACAACCTTTTCTGCTCGCTCAGACTCTCATTTACGTTCCTAGCAGCGCGTTCATCCCATGTCCGGTTTTGAAACTATACGTGGCACGGAATTGTGGGTAATGCAGTTCGCTTTTGGCTACATTCATTGCCCAAAGTTGTCAAATGACCTCATTACCCATACATCTACTGCAACTTAAGCACGTGACAACTCGCACGGTCGTTTGTTTTACAGTTTTTACTCTTTTGTTTTTCAAAATCCAGCGCGAAATTAAACACTTAACAGCAACGATAGTCTGTAGAGTATAGCCTTACGTTTGATGAAGGGATTTCCTTAATGTTAAATAATAATTTGGCACTTGCTAAAACGATATACAAATTATTAGCCAATTATTTTGTTCATATTCACTTGTGGCATTATAGGTTTCTGCATTAGGTCTACTGTTGGAACAAAATAAACCCAGAGAGTTCATTGATATGTAGGCCAATTTTATTCTTGTAGGCTATATGAGAAAAGGGCAAGAGTGTCTTAAGCACTGTTTTATTTTATTCCGGTATTCTTACCTCAACAAGGCTACAGCTCCATGAAAACAATCAGATATAACTCTATAAAACCTACAAAGTCTATAAAAAAATATGTTGTATTTGGCTGCTGTTTTTGACTGAAATGTAGACTATTCTTTTTTCATTTCAATACAGTATATGAAACACACCTCAGTTAAGATAATCGTATTCACACATGTTTTTGCCTAACTGACAACTATGACCATGATAACTGATAATATAAAATTAATGTGCACCTTGAGCAAATGATAAAAAATCTTTCAGAATGCTTTCCATTCTTGAACTGCACCGAATTGCATCGAATCGTACTGAATCGTTTTTTATGAACATGTATCTTTTCTTGTATCGAATGTATATATCTAGATGCAAATCGTATCGTCTTTTACATGAGAGATTCACACCCCTAGGGGTATATAAACTTTAACAGAGCAAGCAGGGCCCGTTTTTTGTCTGACTCAGGTGACGTGAACATACCTGCAGGATAAGGTTTTCTCTTCACTGCTGCTTGACACTAGCTTGCATGGAGACATATTTCACGTTAACAGGGGAGATGTTAGCAAAACTATAGCGTTTGGTAAATGGAGATGCAGATAATCTCCCTAATTAATTTCTTTGCGCAACAGCCCACATTATGCGCTCACTCCAGCGGGACGAGTTGAAATTAATGTAGGCCTATTTTAAATCTGTCATCGGCATCGCCATAGGCTATTTGCTACGATATAAGCTACTGTTAGGCCTACAACAAGTCGTGATTTATTAGGCTATCCCATCGCTATGCTGTTTTCATGAACATTGCAGAAATCCACTTCATTCACCTTCCCACGAGTGGCTCAGTTTGTCAGTTTCACTTTCGCAAACACGCACTACCACTTCCACTTAATGTTATGCCTCTATATTTTATGAATTAAGAAGTATTTATTGATCAGGAAAACATTTAGTTTATTTATTTTTCTTTCAGTCCGCGGTTCCATAACACCATTCAGTTGTGCCGCAAATTAACAGACAGAAGCACCGGGCATAATCTAGCCTAAATTTCGCATGTTTTTTTTTTTTTTTAATCCGAGGGCCCCCATTGGCTCAGGGCCCCTGTGCACGTGCACACTTGGCAAAAGCCATGATCGGTCCCTGCCAGGCAGAGGCCACTTTGAAAACATTGCCCTGTTGTTTTTAACAATGTCAGGGAGTTTTAATTCTTCTTTTTTAGAACAGTGCTCTTTTCATCTGTGTTCACTGCTGTACCTTAGCCACAGTTAGTCCGTGTCATCATGGTAATCACTCTCTGACATAAAATGGTGACAAAACCTTTCATTTTCTATTAGATCCATGGCTCACTTGTACAGTATATGTGCTACAAACATTAGCATGTATTTTAAGTATAAGTGTATATACTCTTTTGATCCCGTGAGGGAAATTTGGTCTCTGCATTTATCCCAATCCGTGAATTAGTGAAACACACACAGCACACAGTGTACACACAGGTGAAGCACACACTAATCCCGACGCAGTGAACTTCCTGCATCAACAGGGCTCAAGGGCACTTCAGCCGTGCCTACTGGTCGGGGTTCGAACCGGCAACCCTCCGGTTACAGGTCCGTAGTGCTAACCAGTAGGCCACGGCTGCCCTTATGAACGTTGCTTGATAAAGCTTTGATTTTGTTGACTCTTGCCTGTAGCAGAATAAGGAGACTGTTGTGTTTAACAGCCAGAATTTCAAAATTTTCCAAACTCCCGGACCCCCACTAATATTGGATGCACACCCTTCCTGCCACGTATTGCTTCTTTTGCTGAATCTACTACTGTAGGCTATTCATTCTCTATCGATGTCGATGATACAGGCATACCTGAGTGTGTGTTGATGTAGCCTACCATAGCTACTAGACTCTGCTTTGAGCTACTGGTCACAGATGTTAGATGATGAAGCAGAGAAGAAGCAATGTTTATGGTTTGGAGCTTGACTCAATATTTCTCTCAAACATTCTCTCTCTTTCTCTCCTTGTGTTTTCCTGTGTGTGTGCATGTATGTGTGTTTTTTCCCCTGTATCCTTGTGTGTGTGTGTGTGTGTGTGTGTGTGTGTGTGTGTGTGTGTGCTTCAGGTGAGCTGATGAACTACAGGTGGATGAAGGTGTAACAAAGGGCAGAGCACAAGAGAAAGGGGAAAAGTCTTCTTTCTAAATAAAGTTTGGAACAGTAGCGTCCATGTGTTTGGTTGTTCAGGATGAATAGGTAGCCTGTGGGCCTGTGAGTATGATGAAGAGAGCAATCTGGTGCTTAAAGATGTTTAAGGTCCCACTGGGGTCTGGAAGCCCATTGTATGTGTGTGTGTATGTGTGTGTTTGTGTGTGCAATTTATATATCCATTGGCTCAGGCAAAGCACCATTAAGTATGAATGTATTTAATAATGCGGTTATTGAATGAGCCAACTGGCTCAAAATACGTATTAGTTAGCCTCACTTTTGACTGAATTGTGGATGCGTCACATACTGTAAGCACTACCCTTGAGCGTATGCCCCTAGGCATGTGCTTCTAACACACACGCAAGAACACAAAAGAAAAACCCTGTAGTTCTGACATGAACACGAGGCAGAGAGATGACACAAACTACTTCAACCCCGCAAACCACCATCTTCACCCGTGTCGAATGCTGTGTGACGCAAGCAAACTTAATTTTCGACAACACAACATTAATTACTTTATCACCCAGCACACCAGAAACCCCCATTAACCTCGCCATGACTTTCAAAAGATTCCCAATCACTGAAATCAGAGCTCTGTTTCCTAATAAAAACTACAAAGAGCTTCTCATCTGCACTAATTGAAATGTTAACAGATTTAAATGGAATGCGTTTGACAATGACAATACAGTGTAATTACTGTTCTGAGGCTCTTGCCTAACACACCCCATCCAGAGGGTGGATCATCGTAATTCTGACACAGAAAGCATCACATGGAAAGAAAAGAAAAATGATGAAAGGGAAGTTTTGAAATGATGTTGACACAGGGGGGTTGACAGGATGTCCCATGTGGGCCTTTAAAGGAGCAGCGGGAGAAGAGATGGAAGGGAAATATAAATATCTCAACATCTCAAAAGCAGTGTGTTTTAAAAGGCCAGAGCTACAAACTTAAATGCCACTCCACTGATTCCTCACACACACTCCATATCTAGTTATGTAGGATTTTAATATAACGTCATGCATTAAAAAAATGATATTCAGGTTGAAATAATTTGCAAACCTATAATATATATTTATATACCACAAACTTTAACCAATGACTTGTTCCAACACTCAAGTGAGTCCCCTTGGATTTAGTTTCTCAGGATGTTCCTGTTTTACAGTAAATTTTATAGAATGTATTTCACAGGTATGCTGGTTCACTTTTGTTTTGCTTTGCCTTCTTCATACTGTATACCTGTCCTGTGAAATCTATACACAGAACAAAAGAAAAAAAGATAAAAGACATGAAAGAATCAACCAGTGAAAAGTGTTTTCCATCAGACCTTGAGCAGACAGATGGCACTGGGTGTCTTTCTGATAGAAACAAGCTATGTCATTCCCAAGGAAATCAGACAATCAAGCATGAGATATTGACATTGCACTCCTCTTCTGGGACTTGGGGGTTACACAGAGATTTGCTCACAGCCATTCAGCAAGATTCAACTTTCTGTTTATGAAAAGGAATTGATGTCAAAAGAACACCAAAATAACATATCCATAAGGGACTGACCCCTTTAGATATTGACTTTGTTTTTAGGTTTGTAGCTATACAGTAACCTCCTAGAATGGCAAAATTGTTTGTGCATCTCTGTTTCCATTGTTTTGTTTTGTAACATGATGGAAAAACAGATTTTGTGTGTCTTTGCATCACACATTACATTACTGGCCAGGAAATGGTATTGCATAGGCTAGGGACATTGCAGAACATTTCAGGTGATAAACATCCACCTCACACTCACCCACTGGTTTTAAAAATAAATTGCAAGTAAATAATTCAGAAGCAAAATGACTCAGTCTGACAGACCTTTACGTCAACAATATATTTACATTTCACTTGCATCTGTAGTAAAAGCATTGTGCTGTATCTATTGTAATCAGTGCTACACACCCATGGTAAGCACATGTGGAGCTGTGCAGGCAATAGAACCATTTTCTTTTATCCATCATAATCCCAGTCACTAGCTATTGATATTCAGAAAAAATGGCAAATAGCATGCCAATGTCTGCATTCAACATACTAAAGATTGCTAAATAAACAGAGCAATAATAGGTAAATAGAGCAATCAGTAAGTCAAAAGAACCACAAAACATATTGTATAAATATATTTTTCTTTTTCTGGTGACTTGTTTGCACAGCACTCAGTTGCTGTTGATGTATTTGTTTCATGGCCTGAGGGAAGGGTTTTTATAGGCTTTGTGCCAATAGTAAATTTGACTAAATGGAGTGACGAAAGGATCCACATGACAAAAGACACTATGAGGATCAAAGTCCTTGTAGTCTCAGACCCATTTTTATACAGTAGAACAGAGCAAATGTCCCATTTCATGCCAGTATATGACTGGTAAGTAAGTAAGTAGGCCTAATCTTAATTTATATGCTGCTTTTTCATTCACAAAAGGCATCTCAAAAGTCCTTTACACAAATATACACATGGATAATAAAGACAACATAAAATACATAACATAAAATGTCTTAATAATTAATAAGTGGACATGATGTAGCTAATGAGTTAGTTAGTTAACAACTTCCATTGAACAGGCTGAATGCTCTTGGGTAATGATGAGGAGTCTGTTGGAAGTGGCGGGAGTAAAGGATATAATGGACATGAAGTTACCATACCAACACACTATCAAATACAGACATCAATAAAGGTAGTAGAGTAATGTAACCCAGATGTAGTAGAGTAATGAGATTCTTCTTTCTTCATTGTATGTGCCTTCTTATTTACTTTTTATATTGCTTACTTGAATGTTATGTTTGTCTGTGGACCTAAAAATATGTCTTGTCTCCACCGTGGGATAGTGGGAAACGTAATTTCGATCTCTTTGTATGTCTTCACGTGAAGAAATTGACAATAAAGCAGACTTTGACTTACAGACAGCCACTGTATTCTCTCCTACTTCTAATACTAACAAGTTGTGACAGATTATACGAGCCACAAAAAACAAAGTCTGTGTTGCTTTTCTGGTCATTAACAACCGCCTTCACCATGGTTCATTATCCTCAAATGTTTGAGTTAGGATGTATTCCATCAAATGTTTACATCCTGATTGAGCTATTTCAACAAGGTTGAGGATACCAAGCATCTCTCCTTCAATCCCATTCTACCTCTCTCTCTCACACACACACACACTCACACCACATCTGCTGAATTATTCAGCTGATGAAATATTAACTCTGAAATTATGGTTTGGACTGCCAGGCAGATATATGCAGTCCTGGCGCACAACCCCAGCCACACTCTCATCAAGACAGTGGGTGAGGTCTCGACCTTCTTACGGGCAAAACACTCAGTGAATCCGGTTCACTCTCATTTGAGCTTTTTGTATAACGTGCTAATTAGTTCCACTCGGCCGAATCATTTCTTAATGTACTGTAGCTTCTCCGTAATTAAAGTCTGCAGTGAAATGAGATTTTAAGAAATGGGAATTTGATATGGATAGGACTTAGTTAATGAGTATGAACTGGAGAAATCAAAGAGGGTTGGGTTAAGGAGGGGTATATTTTTATTTATATAATCATGCACTATAGGTTGGAAGAAATGTGATGAATGCCATAAACGAGCAGCGACACAGGTATTTGTTTGGAGGGATAAACAACTTTGGCCTGAGGCAAGAGCTGAACCAAAACAACCAACACAACTCTCTCTTTGTTGTTAACATGGTAAACAAACTCAGTGTGTCATGTGTCTCCAGTTATTAATGAACAGAGAACACATAACACCTCACCTGTAAAACCAGCACGTAGAAGTCTGAAGGTCACGCAAAGCAACAGGAAACAGAAACAAACACAAAACTGTGTGTGTGCACCTGGTATTTCTCACTCTGGAGTCTCACACCCACAGCAGTGTCATCAGGACCATGTGATTATTGCTCTACTCTTCTCTCCCCAGCCCGTGTGTGTGTGTGTGTGTATGTCTTCACAAAAAGTGAACTTGCTGACTTTCTTGGCCTTAATGTTCCTACTGGGCCCATTGTCGGTTTACATGAATTTATTTACTGTTGTTTGCATGAATTAAACACCTCCCTCCAGGAAGTAACACTAGCATAGAGGCCCCTCATCTGCATAATTCACTGGTCTATATTTAGGGTGAGCAGCTGCAATCAGAATGGAAATTTTTGATTTAAATTGTGTGTGTGTGTGTGTGTGCCCTCTGTAGGTGTGGGCATACAACCCAAGTGTCCTCTGATGTGTAGGAGTCAGTGGGCAGCAAGAACACACAAACACACACAGATGCCCTCTGTATGCTCTATGTGAATAAATAATTCAGGGACTAATTTCTCATTTGGGTTGTTAGATTAAAGGATGGGGATGTCTTTGGGGGACAGACGGACAGAGAGCAGATGAGGCCTGTATCATTTCAGCATCATGTGATCCTCTCTCTTATTGTCTCTCTCTCTCTCTCTCTCACACACACACATAAACACACACTTGTGTGCATGCATGCACAATGAAATGTCATTATCATGCACAAACACACACATACACTGTAAATCCCAAGATATGCATACAATGAAATATTCATTTTGGCCCTTGTAAATCATTTTTCAATTGTTTGTAAATTCCCTCTGCAAGACACCTGTGTGTGTATAGCACTGAGGTACTGTAGGAGCAATAGTTAGGAAAAGAGTTAATAGCAAGTCCTCCAAAGAACTCTTCATACTTTGTAATGCAGTGGATGCTGCCATTTTGATATGTATCTTCCAAGAAGTTCTAAGCTATGTTACTGTATATTTGTCTGTACCAAATGATGAGATAATAACCAATGTCAGATGTTGGATATGGCAAATGTTGTTTGGAGCACAAATGGAAGATTACCCTTGTTCATACACTGTAAAAAATATCTACTTGGTTCTACTTAAAATAATAAGTTAAGCAGCTGCCTCAAAATTTCAAGTAAAAATAAAATGGATTAATCAATTGTTTTAACTCATCATTTTGAGTCTTGTTAAGCTTTGAATTGCCTTCTCGGAGTCAACATGACTGTACAATTTGTTATTCAAGTTCAAAATAAAGTGAACTCATTAATGAGCATTCTGTTCACTTATCCCCATTAGTGGGTTCAACCTTGTAATTTCAATTAAATAATGTCTTTTAAATAGCATACCAAGGTAAGATTATCTAAAAGTATGTATTGTTCTCACTTAACAATTAATTATAAAAACACACAAAACATTTTTATTAAAATCAATGGGAAGCCAATATAGGCTACACATAAACACTTGAAAAGTACAGCAGTAGTTTCCCACTCTGGGTGTTTGCTTGCATAAACACACACACTTGTAATCAATACTTTTTTTGATAACAAAAATTTTGCTTTGAGGGGAAACTAAAAAACACTTGTGCAAACCCCTCTGCTTGTCATGTCGCATTAGGTCACCCAAAGCTGTACTAAACACTATTCATATTAACTCAATAGAAAATACATTCCTTTAAAAGCATTCGCTTTTTTCCTTACACAACACTGAAATATTGAACCGGTTTTAAATTTACCTATTAACAGTAATCTCACACAGATCCAGCTGACTTATACCAAAAGCTGTGCTGAACCCCAAACACAAACAAACTAAAACTTCAGAATACAGCTGGTACACGAGGTATACTTTGACCCCATCATTTGAACAATATTCAGCATTAAATGTATTCAGTCCAACAAAAGTAAATGTATCAAGTCCAACAAATATCAGGGCTTTTCCTCTCCTGTTTGCTTAAGTGCTTTTGCCTTGAACTTTGGTATGCATGTCAACAAAATCAAAGGGAAAAAAAAATTCCATCCTATTCTCGGGTGGGGCATGGTTTACAAATTATACCACAGGAGCTTGTTTCGAATGCCGTGGACTCTGGCAGAGGCTTGGATGGCTTGTGGATACTCAAGGTTAAGGTGAAGCACAACAGTCTCCTCAACCACAACTGCCACATTGAAGACTTCACGTGGAAAGGCATCCTGGTTGTCACCTTCATAGCCTATTAGTAGGCCAAGTTGTATCCCCTTCATGGCTGCCGCCAGAGTCTCACGATGGGCCTTGAAAAGCGGAAAAAGAAATAGTGTGAATGTTTCGGTCAAGAAGTACATGCTTGGCAAAGCTACTTATGTCTCAGTCATTATAAACCTTGGCATGTTTTCAGGCTAATAAAAGAGTCTTCTTGGGCTTTCCGTTGAGAGTGTGCATGTTTATAGGTGCAATGTTGGGAGGTTACTGCAAGTATGAACAACTTCAGTGTCCTCTCAGATCTGGGGGAGTGGGTCCTCCCACATCATTATTCTACCCCTCCCTCCTCCCATCACCACTATTCCACCCAACCCTCGTCCTCCCCATCACTGCTATTCTGCCCCTCCCTCCTCCCATCACCACTATTCCACCCAACCCTCGTCCTCCCATCACCACTATTCCACCCAACCCTCGTCCTCCCCATCACTGCTATTCCACCCAACCCTCGTCCTCCCCATCACCACTATTCCACCCAACCCTCGTCCTCCCCATCACTGCTATTCTTCCCCTCCCTCCTCCCATCACCACTATTCCACCCAACCCTCGTCCTCCCCATCACTGCTATTCTGCCCCTCACTCCTCATCATCACCACTATTCCACCCAACCCTCGTCCTCCCCATCACTGCTATTCTGCCCCTCACTCCTCCCTGCATCATCACTATTTTGCTGCCACCGGACTGTATCAACACCCATGAGTATCTAATCCAATCTCTGTTAAAGGTTGTGTGTGTGTGTGCGCGTGCGTGTGTGCAAGTGTTTATGTGGGTGGGTGTGTTTGTATGTGGGCTGTTATGCATGACAGAAAGAGATCTTACGTCACATCGTGATGATGTCTGATGGCTCTTCGGATAGATGGTGTGGCAGACCCAGCAGAGCAGCAGTCCTTCTCCTTTCGTTTGTGTCCTACAAGACAAAAATAAGCAGTGTTGAGATTTTATTGCAAACACAACACCTGGTGCCCAATTTTACAATTCTCAGCTCGTCTACTCACGTCTTTCTTCAGACAGTCCAAAATGGCTTTCAGTGCAGGCTTCTTCCCCGACTTGGTCGCAGCTTCGTACAGTTCCAGCAGTCTTGGTGCACACCATCATTCGGACTAAAAAACAACATTTCTGGAAGGACCACAGTACAGTATCAGACATCTCTCTTGTACTTCCTGGAGGGAAGCTCACACATTGATATCCAGTCAAACATAATTGGATTAATCTTGGGCTTAGTGTTGTCTATTGTTATACCTGTCTCTCACAGAACTTGGCCGGCCATCTGGCTATGACATCCCCGATGAGAGGTTGATCCCCTACAAACTCCTTTCTGCGTTTTGAACGTGGCAGACATCAGCTCATCAATCTGTTGGTGATCTGAGTCTTTTTTCAGCACTTCCACCTGAATTGGATTGTACAAGCACAAAGGACACATACGACAAAATAGTAGGCTTCACATACACAAAAGCAAAGTGTAGGTAGTTAGTATAATATAAGTAGGTACAGTATGTATGCAATAATATTAGCAGGTATGATGTGTATGTGATTCGCATGTGTGTGCATGATGTACCTCCATCATCCTCCGCTTTTCTTCCATGTCTTCAGCACTCAGTCCTTCAGGGGGATCTGGACAGTAGTGGACCTCGCCCTTCTTTGACTTCTTCATATGTGGTCCCTTGGCTTCTTCTCCTTTTATTTTGTTGACTCTCAACTCTGGGCATCCAGCTGCACTCAATTTCTGTCGATAGTTTCCGAGCTTAAACTTCAGGCTGTGGAACCAGCCGTACCAACCCTTTCCAGACCCTGGCTCTTTTAGACTGGGATGCTTCTCCACAAGTGCTTTGGCAACATTTTCATAGTGTTGCCTCCCAGGATAAGGACTAATCTTTGACATGCTATCTGCAAGTGTGTCCCGGATATCAGTTGTCATACCCTTAGGAATCACCAGCACAGATCCATCTTTTGCATATCTTCCATTTGCTTCTTGCAGCGTGAGTTCAACATCATGCGAGAACTCTGGAATCGGGAAGGGCTCAGGCCATTGCTGGGAGTCATATTCCCCACTACTGATAGATGGAAGGCTGGCTGTATCAAATGTGGAATCCGAGCAAGCTGCATCAGCTGTGAACAACACTTTCAATGTTGCTCTCTCCTCAGGAAGGTCTCGGATGTCGGTCAAATTGGTTGGCTGATTATTGAACGCAGGGTCCTCAAATTGTAAAATAAATCCACCTCTCAGGCCAAGGTTTGCACGCAACATCTGGCATAGTTCCTCAACACTAGGGGGGGTGATTTTGATGGAAATGATATCAGTCGCCTGCGCCTGATATCAGTCTCAGAGAGGACAACTCGCAGAAGCATCGTGGATCACTTCGGCCTGAAATTGGAGGAGAAAAAAGGTTTGACTCATTGTATACACACAATTCTTCTATGTCAGTATAACAAGTGTTGTCTTGTGACACCAACATCTGGGTCTGCCTCCGTTACACTTGACTTTGACAATGAATAATAAGTTCAGGATTGAAATTATTGAATGTGATTGACTGATGATATCAACTTCTGTGAGCAGTAAAAGTCGAGGGTACTCTAGATGTAAAGGAGCTCCCCACAAATGGGCAAATTTACAGTCTCTCTTTTTATCAAATGTCTCTTTTTAAATGAAGAAAATAATGTTTGATGTTGCTTGGCGCAGAAAAAGTACAAAGTTCACAACAAAGTTTAGCAAAGGGACTGGTTCCTTGTTTATGGTCAGTCAAATGTTTTACAAGTTCCACATGGGATTGAAAGACAGTAAGACAATTAGTGTAGATACAACTAAAACCTGTTCTTCCACGTCCATGCTTGTCCTTGTAATGATTCACTATAGTCTTTTGAATGTATGACGCAAAATTGCAAAACTTACAAGTCCACTTCATCAAATGGGTGAGCCTGGTAAATCACCTGAAACACACAAAACAGAAGAAAAGCTTTACCGTTAAGTGATGTGAATTGCAAAAATGAACAAGAGCACATTTCTAGTTAAGTCTAACTAACGGATTGTTGAATTGCTCTTTAGCACTAGCTAACAAGACCAATGTTCCGTAAGAAACAATGATGACTTTGCAGCAACCTAGTGGCCGCTAAACTAGCACTAAATTGTTAGTATTGCCGCCATGGTCGACGACAGGCAGCTAACGTTAACGTTACTCAGCTCGCACTGGCAAGCGGACCCCCGCACGAATGACCGCCTCAGTGGTTCTCCAAAATTATTCTGCAGCCCAGAGCATGAACATATTTGGCCTCAACATACAGTCTATCAGAAATTGTGTTTTCTGCTAGAGTTTACAATGAAAATTGATATTGTCTAAGATAAAGCTTTATCAACCGTCTCTGACTGAACTAAAAGACTGAAATGCTAGCAAACGTGTAGCTAACGTTAACGGTCGCTGAAATGTGCCTAGCTAAAATGATATCAGTTACTGCACATATCAAAAGGTAATGATAGCTAATGTTACTCACGTTATTGGCTTCATCTACGCACATTAAATATCTACAAAACACGAACACTTACCAATAGCGAACCAGCTCAAGCCACGACTCGTCTCGTCTGAAAGAAAATGAGGCAGCTGAAGTTTAATTGCTGCTGGCGCGTAAACTTCTTCGTTCATCGGGAGTCCCCCCACACATGCGCAAAGGGCACATCCTCCACTCAATTTGCAACATGCCAAAGACTTGTATGGACTTGTACCCCGCTCAATTTAAAGGGACACCAGACAATGTTTTCGTGTTAATTACTCATCTTCGTAAGTCGATATATGGTTAAATGACTCATTACAGGGCGAATGAAGACTCTCGCCCCTACTGCCTGTAGGAAGAATATCCCGCTTGCAAGTTCAGTGTATCGCACCCAGCGAATCGAAGCAGTTTCAGTTTCCATCCTGCATCCACAGCACAGAGGGAGGCTAACGAAACGCTAGCGATTGTTGCAAACGTGTGTATAATGGCAGAGCCGGGCGAAGAAGCAGTGAAAACCCTTGGACGGAAGATGCAAAGAAAAAAGGAAAAGAGCTTCAGACCGAGCGAGGGGGAGTTTCGTAGAGAAAAAGCATCAGGCTTGCCTGGTGTCCCTTTAAAATGGCAAGTTCATTCAAGCACCTGGAATATGTGATTCATTGAAGCAACTTATGAACCTAAATTTGAAGATTGAAAACTCAAACAATTGAGTTGAAATTGCATAACACATTATTTTATGTCTGAGTTAATGACATTTATAAGTTATCATAACTTTTTGATCAGATCATTTTTTACAGTGATATGCCAGGGCATGATAATTAACACGTACATTTGTCATGTCATGCCATTGTCTGATTGGCCCTCTATAGGCGATTACTGACCTAGCAACTTTCTGTGTAGGAACCCCCCCTTGGAAAAATAAACGAACAAGACCTAGACAGGAATTCTGAGATCTTTTTCTACAGACTGCTATTAGTGCATTTCCTTTATGCTTCTCGACTTTACAAGGGCCCTGAGAGAAAACCTTGCTTAGTGCTGCTTTAAAATACTGGATTTTATTTGATATGTAAGCCAACTTTATGTATAAAATGAATACATTAACAATGGAATGCCATTAAGTCAGAAGTTAAATAACATAGGATTGGGGTGTGACTATACCCTTGTCATTATGCTGGTTTATAATGCCTACATTGAGAGATTATTGCTGAAGCACGCTTCAATATGGAGAATGTCTGCATACTTTGTTTGTCTCTCTGAAATTCTCTTGTTCTGCTCACACACACATTTACACACTGCTCTCTATCAAATCACACTAGTCTAGAGTGCCTTGATTGTCTGCCGAAATGTCATTAAACAAGTCAATATTCCCAACCAGGGCCATTTCATGCATGTTAGTCATGGCAGTTATACAAACAGACCTGTGCGACTATTGCGTCAAAGCCACAGTGGCTTTATTATGTTTTGTGATGATTTTTTCTCAACTTTTTTTTTAAACTTTAATAATTGAGGAGTTTATCAGTATGGTGCAATGATGTGTGGGTCCATTCACAGGCGACCTGAACTCGCCCTCTACTTTATTTCAAACTGACCGTGACTCGTGGCCAAGTATTATTAAAGGAAAACTTGGCAGGATTAGCTATATTTCCCCCTCTGCTGGAGAAATTGTGCATTATGCTATGTCAAACTGTTGTAAAAGGTAACTAACAATAAAGCGGGGTTCACCCTTTATTACGACATCCCATTATTACAACAACCCTCTATTACGACATACCGTTATTACGACATGCCTCTATTTAGACATGCCCCTACTTTTTTTAGTACCGCTATTCCGACATTACCAATCCTCATTTTCAATTTATCTCTGTGCGTGCAGGCCACCTATATTAATTAATTAACCGCTGTCAATCAATGGCCAATTGCGCAAAGACGGGCGGAATTCTTACGCTCCAGTAGCCTAAACTTCAGTGAACGTTCAAATAACCCCCAGAGTTCAGTGTCCATCAGGGTGTTCAAACTGGATGTGTGATATATTCAAGTTGCTTATATTGCATTTTGGCTTGCCAGCAGGTTTACTACACAATAATGTAGGCTAGGCCTATATCTTTTATATGTCATGCGTGCAGTTGTTGAATTGCACATAACATGTCTGCATATTTATGACCGCCGCGCATGTGAAGCGGCAGTCATATAGGTTTAGTCAGATTTTTTTTTTTTTTATTATTCGCATGTCCAAATTTCTGTCAAGGATTCCCGGGACACTGTAAGACCGGGGTACACGAAACTTGGTGGGCATGTAACCCCACATGGATAGCATGGAACCTCCTTTTTTCGTTTTGATCTGTAGCCCCCGCTGGACTGGACTGGACCCCCCGAGAGGAGGGTAGGACAGACACAGTTTTCTGTGAATATCTCGAGAACCGTAGGGTTTAGGAGGACCATTTTTTTTGTATTTGTATGTTGATCTCAAAGGGCCATGTCAACCCATTCCATAACCACTCATTTCATGTATAGCGCCACCTAGTTAAACACAAAAAGTAAAAATTAGGTGTTGTAATCACAGGTATCTGTGACCTAACATAGTCAAAACTGCACGAAATTGGAAGTCTAGGATCACTATGACACCCTCTGAATGCACGCCAAGTTTCGTGGAATTCCGTTCATGGGGGGCCACACAATAAATTAATTTATGTTACTATACACCAACTGGCCTGTAGATGGCCAGAGACAGTTTTCTGTGAATATCTCGAGAACCGTAGGGCCTAGGAGGTCTACCTTTTTTTTGTATGTTGGTCTTAAGGGGGCATGTCAACCTATCCCATTACCACTTATTTCATATAAGTATAGCGCCACCTAGTTAACAATTAAAAAGCCAAACATTAGGTGTTTTCATCACAATATCTCTGGCTGACATGGTCAAAACTGCACAAAATTGAAAGTGTAGGATTATGACACCCTCCGAATGCATGCCAAGTTTCGTGGACTTTCATTCATGGGGGGCCTTACAATAAAATAATTTATTTGTACATTTAGTGACCGTACACCAACAAGGATTCCCTAGGTACTGAAAGACCAGGGTACACGAAACTTGGTGGGCATGTAACCCCACATGGATAGCATGGAACCATCGTTTTTCGTTTTGATCTGTGGCCCCCCCCCGCTGGACTGGACCCCCCGAAAGGAGGGTAGGGCAGACACAGTTTTCTGTGAATATCTTGAGAACCGTAGGGCCTAGGATGACCATTTTTTTGCGTATGTTTGCCTCCAGGGGTCATGTAAACCCATTCCATATGCACACATGTGCATAAACAGATCCACACGCACACACATACATTCACAGTAATCCTACGTATGACACATACTCACACAGTAGACATATATACGCATGCATGCACATGCACACACACAGGCACATAAACAGGCAAACACACAAGCACATGCACGCACACACACCCACCCACACACACACATAAACATGTACACGCACACATGCACACAATTCAAGAATTTCTCAGAATTATGAACAGGCAAGATGGGGGTGGGGTTGTATAAAATGTATTTTACATGTGAAATCTATGAACTAATCATGTTTTGGTACTTGTTGTCTAGCAGATACCAGTGAGAATTGAGTGTGCATAATGCAATTCAGTGAGACAGTTAGAATCATATATGCCTTTCAGCGTGACTTATTTTTGTGGAAAACATGTGGGCGGCGGTCATATTTTGTACCGCTCTGCGGTACATCTAGTTTAGTCTTCTTTCTCTCGACTGTAGGCTAGTGCATGCATTGTCATGCCCCTATAATTGTGCAAAGACAGGCGGGATATCCGACACTCCTTTTACAGTAAACCACTTCACAACGAACGTTCAAATGACCCCCAGAGTTCAGTGTCCATCAGTCCCAACATTTAGAAACGTAATCGAAAAGTCCAAGCGTGAATTGGGTGTGTTTTGATATAGAGAGAGACTGGAGAAGGGCCATATGTCTCATAGCAACTGCGATAACCTTGTTTCTTAAAGGCTATCCTTACCTCCAGATATCCACATCTAATGAGGATCGGCGACTGTCGGTTGGCGACTTATCTTATTATTCAAAACAATTCGTAGGTATCCATACTCAAGTCTAATTACCACCAGACACAAATAATCATCACCTACGGTAGGTTAAATCCTATCTCTCCACAATCTATTCCTCTGAGATGCACGCGCTATAGGCTATAATTTAGGCTACCCGACATTTCAAATATGACTCTCTAATCAACTTTTTTAGCTCTTAAACACGAAAAATACACTGTTCAACTGTACACTGTGTGAGGCGCACTCTTGGACTCCTTGAGACGCGACTAACCTTTCGGTTGAAGTTCTTGTGCGTATACGCTATTATACAATCCAATCCTGTTGTTGCCCCTGCTATTTATCAATGTAGCCTTTTATTGTTTTTTTTTTTGCCATGAATCGTCTGAGCTCTGATGAAATCATGTGTTTAAAGTTGGGACAGTTACTGTAGGCCTAGGCTATACTGCCCATATTGGAAAAAAAAAAGGCCACCCTAGGCCTACTTTGCAAAAGTCCACTCCGTTGAAAAATCCTGGCTACGCCACTGTTAATGACCTCGTGTCGGAATGGCAGGACGTTTGGAAAAAAAGGTCAAGTGTCGTTACTCCGACAATGGAAAAAAAAATGTTGCAGTAGTGGGACGCTTGAAAATTAATGTTAATGCCGCCACTTCTGAAAATGACCCTGAGGAAGGCGCAAGCCGAAACGTTGTCAAATAAAATTACTGCATACTGAAGTTCTGAGTGTGCCACAACATCATCAAACAAATGCCGCCACTTCGACAATTAGACGCCAATGTCTAAGTAGCGGCATGTCAGAATAGCTGCATGTAACCCGATAAAGCACATGGATTTGTAAGCTAGCGAAACGGTTAGCATAAGTTCGGCAGAACAATGTGGATGTTACAAGGTAAGAAACACCATTTAACCTTCTAACACTGTTCCGGTCAAAAATGACCGATTTACACATTCCCTCTACCATAAATATGGCATTTTTCATCAGATTGCCTCAAGATCTTATGATATCCTTCACAAAAGGCTTTTGAACACATATAATTGATTAGGACTACTTTCTTTGAATTTTGAGTGATTTATTCAACTTAGAAACACTTTTTTTGTTCACGGTCAAAAATGACCGCCATAGGAAATGATTGGGAGAGTATAATTTTCATCCAGGAGATAAAAGACATCGCCTTACACACACTCCTACAACTTACCACCAATGTTCCCACACACATTCATGTGTGGTCAAAATGAATCCAAGACAACTGGTGTGAGACTGCAGCTTTATTCACGACGCCGGGAGCATGTTACCCACATGAAATGTCAAAGTAACAAGCCCACACATTTGTGGGTGAAGCCAACTCTTATACCCTTAACACACACCCACAGAAATTACAAGTTGTCACCCTCCAGTGATCACCTAACCATCTGGTATTTTAACAGAGATAAGAAATGTTTACGACCCCCCATCCTGAGGGTTACCCACAGTTCGGTGACACAGGGGTTATCTTAGCCAACATAGGGGGTTTCAGATGGCACAAGGCTCAGATTAAGAGGATGGTAATTAGATTTCACTACATGTATTGTAAGGTATACTAAACATTCAATGAGAGACATATAACAATTATCCCACATATTCCCCCCTGTGGAGCTATAAAGCTACATTCTTAATGCAGTAATATATATATATATATATATATATATATATATATATAAATGACAAAGTCAAAGTCAAAGTCAGCTTTATTGTCAATTTCTTCACATGTTCCAGACATACAAAGAGATCGAAATTACGTTTCTCACTATCCCACGGTGAAGACAAGACATATTTTACCAATTTAAGTCCACAGACAAAACATAACATTCAAGTAAACAAAAAAGTAAGTAAATAAGTAAATAAGAGGGCACATATAATAATGAAAAAATAAGAGCAGCAAAATTTGGTTGAAATTGTGCATAGGCAGTCAATAAAATACTAGTGCAAAGTCAGGCCAATAAAAGGCTTGGGTAGTTCTGTTTGACCTAAGTAAGAAAGAAAGTGGCATAGTGGTGCAAGTTATGTAAGAGCAGCAGAAGTGTTGTGTTTTCAGGACCACAACAAGTTGTAAAGTGTACAAGTGTGCAAGTGGAGTAGTGCAGGCGGCCATTGTGGGTCCAATGTCCAGGATGTTATGTAGCTGAGGGGGGAGAGGAGTTCAGCATCCTTACAGCTTGGTGTATGAAGCTGTTGGTGAGTCTGGTAGTGCGGGAGCGCAGGCTTCTGTACCTCTTCCCAGAGGGCAGTAGATCAAACAGATTGTGAGCGGGGTGACTTGCATCACTCACAATTTTGGTCAGCCTTGGCGGGTGAGGTGGGTGGTGTAAATGTCCTTCAGGGAGGGGAGTGAAGCACCAATAATCCTTCCAGCTGTGTTCACTATGCGCTGCAGGGCTTTCCTGTTGTATTCAGTGCAGCTTCCGCCCCACACAGCGATACAGCTGGAGAGGATGCTCTCAATGGTGCCTCGGTAGAATGTGGTCATGATGGCTGGTGGAGCACTTGCTCGCCTGAGTTTCCGAGGGAAGTACAGGCGGCGCTGAGCTCTCTTCGCCAGTGATGCCGTGTTGGTGGTCCAGGAGAGGTCTTCACTGATGTGCACCCCAGGAATTTGGTGCTGCTCGCTCTCCACCACAGCACCGTCCGATGGTCAGTGGCAGGTGTTGGGTGTGACCTCTCCGAAGTCAACAACAATCTCTTTGGTCTTGCTGATGTTCAGCAGGAGGTTGTTGTCCCTGCACCACGTGGTCAGATGGTCGACCTCCAACCTGTATTGAGTCTCGTCGCTCCTTGGTGATGAGACCCACCAGAGTTGTGTCGCCAGCAAATTTCACTATGTGATTGTTGCTGTAGGTTGCAGTGCAGTCATGCATCAGCAGGGTGAAGAGCAGCGGACTGAGCACCAGCTCCTGGGGGGGGCCCCCTGTGCTCAGTGTGATGCTGCTTGAGGTATTGTTGCCAACACGCACTACTTTGAGGCCTCTGACAGAGGAAGTCCAGTAGCCAGTTGCAGAGGTAGGTACTGAGTCCCAGTTTGTCAAGTTTGCAGATGAGTTGTTGTGGTATTATGGTGTTGAATGCAGAACTGAAGTCTATAAACAGCAATCTCACAAATGAGTCTCTTTTTTCCAGGTGGGTGAGGGCTGGGTGGAGGGCAGAGCAGATTGCATCCTCTGTAGACCGCTTGGCTCGGTATGCAAACTGGAAGGGGTCCAGGGTGGGGGGGAGAATGGATTTGATATGTGACATGACAAGCCGCTCAAAGCACTTCATGATGATGGGTGTCAGTGCCACAGGGCGGTAGTCATTGAAGCAGGATGGAGCAGTTTTCTTCGGCACAGGTATGATGGTGGCAGCTTTGAAACATGATGGGACGATGGCTTGCTTCAGGGAAGTGTTAAAGATGTCTGTGAAGACATCCTTAAGCTCCCCTGCGCAGTCCTTCAGCACACGACCTGGGATGTTGTCTGGACCTGTTGCCTTACGGGTGTTGATAGCAGCAAGTGTTCTCTTCACGCTGTCGGCAGAGAGGCACAGGGGCTGCTCATGTAGAAGGGGATGGGTCTTCTGTGGGCAGGTGCTGTTTTGTGCTTCAAAGCGAGCAAAGAAGCAAAAGACACACAAGAAACAAAAGAAATGACAAGTGCCATTATCATTTACACCGGGCATTCAACACAAGGTCAGACTTCTGTTATACTTCTGTTCTGTCATTACCATGATCTTTCTATGTTAATATCTAGTATTTATCTGAATCATCATAAGTTCCACTTGGCATGGGACCATGCCACTGCTGAAAGACACTGAGGGCTTGTACATAGTTGAACTGCTGCACATACAAAGTCCTGAGAAGTCAGAATTTATTTATTTACCACACACTTCCTTCTTTAAGGGAGGAAGTTATAAACCTTAGATGAATAATAAGAAAAACAATCACCAACATCTCGTCTTCTCAGTTATTCAAACCCAAAATAAAACCTAATCCTAGTCTTCAACAGCAGAGCTGACTTGGGTGGTTTAGTCCCTCCTCAGGTTACTGTCCAAAATAAAGTTAAACCAAAACAACAAACTTGTAACGTTTATCTAGCTAAACTGAGAAAGAATATCCTTATATGATGCTAGTGATATTTTATTAATCCTCTTCAAAATATTCTTCAGCCTATTGCAAAAAATGTTTGTCAATCCTCTCGTGCAACCACGTGTTGGTTATGATACTCAGTTCAATCCATGTATTGTTCCGGATTCTTCACCACTCTGCAATATGACAAATGGACCCAAGACTCTCTATCTGCAATCCTCATGGCTGTAGCCTGTATTTGCACATGCTTGGAGAGGCTGTGCCCTCTCTGTTTAATTTAGAATCCAAGCACGGCAGTAGCCAATCATTCCTAGGAAGCAAAACTTTTGCTGCTTTGTCTTGGGTCTGGGACAAGCAGTTATTGCCGAGATGCGAGATGCATCTAGGGCCCGACAGCCAGGAGTGAGTATACAGTATGACCCAAGTACTTCAATCTCTCTTGACAGAGTTGCAACTTTTGTTTGGAGACTTTCAGTCTCACACTGGCCAGGAATGTTAATTTTGCCACAGTGTCAATTTGGCACACCTCACTCGACGGACTTGTTAGTAAAACATTATCGACATAGGAGAGGCTTGGTAAGAGCGGAATGAATTTTTAGAGGCAAGATACCAGAGCTTTGTTTGAAACGGACGCTGACTCTGTGTATCTTTGTGCCAAATGTGTCAAAGTATACATCGTCCTTTGAAAATAAACGCAAATCAAAACTAAAATAAGGATCCGCTCTAATTGTAACTTATGCATTTTTATATCAATTACAGAGAAACACGTTACATTCAGAGTCAAACTTGAGTCACAACCTCCTCCTGCAGAGAAGGAAAGTTGTTCAAAGATCTTTCTTTGCACAGGCGTGACTTTTACAAAAACATCATTTTTGGAAAAATTATGTCTTTTGTGATGATAATACATAACCTTAAGGTGTGTTGGACATGCGCCCAATCTTTGGCATTACCAAAAACAGTGCACTCACAATTTACTACCCACGATAGGCAGTAAGGCCACTACCACTATCACTGGCAGGAAATATAATGCGATAACCAAAAACAGTGCACTCACAATTTACTACCCACGATAGGCAGTAAGGCCACTACCACTATCACTGGCAGGAAATATAATGCGATAACCAAAAACAGTGCACTCACAATTTACTACCCACGATAGGCAGTAAGGCCACTACCACTATCACTGGCAGGAAATATAATGCGATAACCAAAAACAGTGCACTCACAATTTACTACCCACGATAGGCAGTAAGGCCACTACCACTATCACTGGCAGGAAATATAATGCGATAACCAAAAACAGTGCACTCACAATTTACTACCCACGATAGGCAGTAAGGCCACTACCACTATCACTGGCAGGAAATATAATGCGATAACCAAAAACAGTGCACTCACAATTTACTACCCACGATAGGCAGTAAGGCCACTACCACTATCACTGGCAGGAAATATAATGCGATAACCAAAAACAGTGCACTCACAATTTACTACCCACGATAGGCAGTAAGGCCACTACCACTATCACTGGCAGGAAATATAATGCGATAACCAAAAACAGTGCACTCACAATTTACTACCCACGATAGGCAGTAAGGCCACTACCACTATCACTGGCAGGAAATATAATGCGATAACCAAAAACAGTGCACTCACAATTTACTACCCACGATAGGCAGTAAGGCCACTACCACTATCACTGGCAGGAAATATAATGCGATAACCAAAAACAGTGCACTCACAATTTACTACCCACGATAGGCAGTAAGGCCACTACCACTATCACTGGCAGGAAATATAATGCGATAACCAAAAACAGTGCACTCACAATTTACTACCCACGATAGGCAGTAAGGCCACTACCACTATCACTGGCAGGAAATATAATGCGATAACCAAAAACAGTGCACTCACAATTTACTACCCACGATAGGCAGTAAGGCCACTACCACTATCACTGGCAGGAAATATAATGCGATAACCAAAAACAGTGCACTCACAATTTACTACCCACGATAGGCAGTAAGGCCACTACCACTATCACTGGCAGGAAATATAATGCGATAACCAAAAACAGTGCACTCACAATTTACTACCCACGATAGGCAGTAAGGCCACTACCACTATCACTGGCAGGAAATATAATGCGATAACCAAAAACAGTGCACTCACAATTTACTACCCACGATAGGCAGTAAGGCCACTACCACTATCACTGGCAGGAAATATAATGCGATAACCAAAAACAGTGCACTCACAATTTACTACCCACGATAGGCAGTAAGGCCACTACCACTATCACTGGCAGGAAATATAATGCGATAACCAAAAACAGTGCACTCACAATTTACTACCCACGATAGGCAGTAAGGCCACTACCACTATCACTGGCAGGAAATATAATGCGATAACCAAAAACAGTGCACTCACAATTTACTACCCACGATAGGCAGTAAGGCCACTACCACTATCACTGGCAGGAAATATAATGCGATAACCAAAAACAGTGCACTCACAATTTACTACCCACGATAGGCAGTAAGGCCACTACCACTATCACTGGCAGGAAATATAATGCGATAACCAAAAACAGTGCACTCACAATTTACTACCCACGATAGGCAGTAAGGCCACTACCACTATCACTGGCAGGAAATATAATGCGATAACCAAAAACAGTGCACTCACAATTTACTACCCACGATAGGCAGTAAGGCCACTACCACTATCACTGGCAGGAAATATAATGCGATAACCAAAAACAGTGCACTCACAATTTACTACCCACGATAGGCAGTAAGGCCACTACCACTATCACTGGCAGGAAATATAATGCGATAACCAAAAACAGTGCACTCACAATTTACTACCCACGATAGGCAGTAAGGCCACTACCACTATCACTGGCAGGAAATATAATGCGATAACCAAAAACAGTGCACTCACAAAACCAAAAACAGAGCACGTGCAGTTTACTACCCACGATAGGCAGTAAGGCCACTACCACTATCACTGGCAGGAAATATAATGCGCTAACCAAAAACAGTGCACTCACAATTTACTACCTACGCATAGGCAGTAAGGCCACTACCACTATCACTGGCAGGAAATATGTGCACCAAATGCTACCTACGCATAGGCAGCAAGGCCACTACCACTATCCCTGGCAGGAAATGTGCACTCAACCACTACCCCTCTCTTCGGTAGGACAGGCCTTCCATCCCTATTTTACCACCTCAAAGTGTAAAATCAGGGACTCACCACCACGTTGTGTGTGACCACCAAATCCAGTCATTACCGTATCCGAGACACAGGAGGATTCCCTCTGGCCAGGCTGGGTCCCTCCAGTCGACATGGTTGGGGTCCTGCACCTTTGGTCCTCCTCACTGTGCCTCATAGATAGGTAATCCCATCCTCGTCACCATTAATGTGGTCAAAATGAATCCAAGACAACTGGTGTGAGACTGCAGCTTTATTCACGACGAGATAGGAGATGTCAGCAGATATCACTCGCGCAAAATCTCTGCTATTGGCACCACAGGACCACGGCTGGCTAAGCCAAACATGATTATTCTCAGCTCTTACAGCTCTGCACCAGGTGTGAAACTAAAGTGCTCTATTAAAAAAAAATGTTTTAGAACTTTTGTCTATTTTTGGGTGTAGACAGATCTATTGATTATAGCGGAAGCTAATGGTTGCAGCAGACGCAACGCAAACAGAATGCTTCAGTTACCAGCCTGGTGTAGCCTCTCTGTTAATATCCAGCAATCCAACAGGCAAACCAGTGAACCTACACTATTCATAAAAAGTTAGGGATATCTTTGGTGAAATTTAATGTTTCAGTACAGAAAGTACTGAAACATTGAACTGTTGGACATGCACATTCAAAAGTTTGGAGAGGGTCACATTAAGTTCACCTGTAAAGGTTATAGTGGATTTTAGGTTCATCCTGAAATTTCACCCGCAAGCCGAATATTTTACTCTTGTAAATATTTCTCACGGCTTGAACCCTTCCCCCTAGATATGGTACATGTGGATTTCTTTTGGAGCCAAAGGACTAGCAACAGGCGAAGGCAATCTCTATAACAGACATGTCAATTATCTACAGCCCCCGGGATGGTATTTGATTAGTATTAGAACCGGCCCACAGGCCACAGCCGCCGGCTGCTGTTTTGCACGCACCAATACCCCATTTCCCACAATGCAACGGTAGCCCACGAACTCACTGCGGCGCCACAAGTGGGCCTCGGCTTCATTATTCATCAGTATTCAGTCAGGGCAGATGTCAACTTTCAGCTACCCCCCTCCCCAGTGTTGTGCCTGAACGCGTTCATTGAACGAAAGTTCATGAACTCGTTCATATTTTGAGCGAACATGAACTGAACATACTGTATTACTACTGCCTGATGAATGTTACTGAGAACTCGTTCATTCTGGTGTCTGTGACGGCACGCTCTTTCAGTTTAAGTTCGTTGAATAGGGTGTCAGATTTCTACAGAGCCTTCCACACGAAAACCCGGCTAAAAAACACCGTAAAAAGGCCTTAATATGGCAGCATGCAGGTCACCATTTGTCAAACTATGGGCCGCGGTCCGCAATGTGGACAATGGTCTGCAGAGTGAAATTATTCCCGGGTCATCGTCTGATAATTTGCTGCACAGAAAAAGAAAACAAACATTTCTGCAATTAGTAGGAAATACTTGTTTGGTGTCATCAAACATAGAGGCATAGAATTAAGTTGTGGTATGAGCGTTTATTCAATGCATGCGTGTGCACGTTGGTAGCAAAGCTAAGCTTCAACCTATTGGAAGGCTATTTAATTATGAAACGACATTTAATAGAACGACGTGGATTTATGCAACTTCCATAAAAAACAGAGCACAGACTATATAAAACACTGTTTGGCATTAAGTATTAAAGTCAGCCAAAAGCTATTAATTAGTCTTAGTTAAAGATGGTTAAAGATCTCCAGATCAGTGATTTACGCATTATCTGATCTGCCATTTACCATTCACAAAAGCTGGTATTGTGTTTCCTGAATCCTTACATTCAGGCATTCAAAGTCAATGTAATTAAATAGCATATAAATATTCTATCAGTGTATGATGCTTACATGAGGGGAACATCCCAAAACAACGGCACCTATAACTGCTGTTGTTTTGAGGAGTATTTCTCATGCAAGCATCATGCAACAATGCAAAAACAATGAAACTATTGTAGGCCTAATTATATTTTACATTAGTAAAGCAGTACTCTGATGTGCATGTTTTCATAAACTTTTGTGAACAATCTTAGCACTTTAAACATTGACTGTTTTGAAGTGCATGTATAGCAATATAGTATAAAAATAATAATAATTGTGATATCATTATGATAATTTGATGGGGGGTGGGAGGAGGGGTTAATGGGTTCATGTAGGTGGGCCCTATGACCCCAAAGTATGCCTTGACTGGGCCTCAGGTCAAAGAAGTTTGAGAAAGGCTGATGTAGACGACAAAGCAGCAAGGAGGCATCGTATGATTTTTTTTATGATTTTTTTATGATGAGTTTTATGACAAGGTCGGTGAGGATGGGAAAAATCATACATTTCTGTGCAAACTTTGCCCGCACTTCAGTCACAGTCATTATTCATTTAATCATTAAATAAAATACAGTACACGTCTTGGTTCAATAGGTTATGTGCAGTCATTTTAATATGTTTTAATAAACATTGAACCAATCCGGCCCTCGGCTTGTAGCAAATTTGTTTTTTTGGCCCTCTAATGTATTTGACTTTGACATCCCTGCTCTATAATGTCTATAAAGAGCTATATCAACTGACCAGGTAATGTTTCATTAATTCTTGTGAGATGTCTCTGAGTCGCCTTCAGCCAAATTGCAAGGCTGGTTTCCCACCTGTGGAGAGCTGCCAGCTATGCTAGAGGCACGGTTCTCCCCATTACAAGTTAATTTACTGTCACAATGACATTGAAGCTGTTATGTTAAAGGGACACTAGGCAAGCCTGATGCTTTTTCTCTACGAAACTCCCCCTCGCTCGGTCTGAAGCTCTTTTCCTTTTCTTTGCATCTTCCGTCAAGGGTTTTCGCTGCTTCTTCGCAGGCTCTGCCATTATACACACATTTGCAACAATCGCTAGCGTTTCGTTAGCCTGCCTCTGTGCTGTGGATGCAGGATGTAAACTGATCTTGCTTCGGTCGGCGGGTACGATACACTGAACTTGCAAGCAGGATATTCTTCCTACAGGCAGTAGGGCCGGGGGAGAGAGTCTTCATTCGCCCTGTAATGAGTCATTTAACCATATGCCGACTTACGAAGATGAGTAATTAACACGAAAACGTTGTCTGGTGTCCCTTTAAGGTAAAACAATTTACATGTTGCTGCTTTAAACAAATGCAGCACAAACACAATTCTCTTTAGTCCAACACACGTAATGCTGTATGGCAGTTTACCCTCCTACAAAGGGGTTGTATGGGGGATTGTGAAATATGTTGGAAACAATGCAGTATCGTCAGCATTATTTTACTGGTCTGTTAATTATAGTTTCTGTGTCAAGATTGTTGATATCAATTTATGACTGGACTGTAACTTCCTACATGTCCTAAAAAGTCATGCATTGACAACAACAGTGCATAAACTGCAGTTAATTTTTAAATCCTTAATTGTGTCCCAAAAAAAAAACAATGTTCCAAATGGTTACCTGCGGCAGTTGATCTGACCCTATTATGGAGTTTGCTATTAAGACTTTGCTGAGGAGTGGGCAGAACATGGCAAATGGTTTGAATGCTGATACATGTTAAAGGAACACAAAATATGTGTGGATGGAGGCAGCAAGGGAGGAGTGAAAAAAAATGGATATTCATGAACCATAATTTGTATTCATATCCTTGATATCAGTTCAAGGATTCTGACATTCAGTCAAAACCATTCTCTTCAAACTGGTTTCAAAGGATTAAACCCAGTTCCCTACAAATGTCTCATTACCGAGGCCTTCATGGAGTCTTGAATCTCTATGGTCATAGGACAACATTTAAATTCTGTGAGGTAGCCTAGTATTATAGTTGGACACATATTGTACTGGAGTGGATAAAGTCATATGGGATACACCCTGCTTAGGCATCCATATGCTTATGAATAATCCCTCGTATTCCTATGAATAAAACCATAAAGTAATGACCTCCTGAAGAGCCTTACAGAAACACACATCCAAAAGCTCTGGAGACACCTAGTTAAGATTTGCTGTATATTTCTGAGTAACACCGTTCACATGGATGCTGATATCCCCAGTGATCCACAGGACTATTAATCTCCTTTTAAAACAAATTAGACTCCAGTTATTCACAAAAGGACACCTGGGAGCTGAGATTCGATTCGTCTCCATGAAATGACTGTAATGACGATCCCTTGGCCTGTCTGTTTGTTTTCAGCGTGCAAAGCTGTTGCTGGTGATACATATGGAGACGTATGGCTTATGTGCAATGTTAGTAGGAGTGAAAGAGGTCACTGGTGACTAAAAGGGTTTCATTATGTATGCTGAGAGCAAAAGAGTCAACTTGTTGATAGACTCAAGCGATGTCAACATGCACACCTTCGCACTGTAATTAGTTTTGAGTTAAAAGGAAATATGTAGGATAGTCCTGGGGTGTCTATACAAGTTTATTGTAGCACAAGCTTGTTGTTGATTGTGACAAGTTGTCATGTTTTGTGTATTCTGTGTATTGTTTTCCTCAACAACACGCTGACGATGGCCTAGGGCTGAAACACATACATTTGTTGAAGACGTGGTCCAGTAAAGACTTGTTAAGAGCTAACACTTTAGAGTGCGGTTTTTGATTTTGTTTTCAGTCTTTTTCAAATTCGCATCCTATTAGGGATTCTAATTTTGGAGTTCAACACGCCTGTCCCTGTCTACTTTAGACTATTATTAGCCTGAGACCTTAAGAGGGAGTGGGTTAAAGCCACATTTTGTCACATTCAGCAAATATACTGTATCCTCACAATCTGCTAGCTGCCTGCGGTGTGTCTTGTCGGTGTGCTGTAAATGGTCTAGTGTTCTGTCTTAGTAAATGGGAAACAAACACAGAGGTCGATCCACCCACAAAACACTAATTCCAGCCAAACAACATGTGGTGTTTCACGGTGCAGTGGGTGTAATGTTCATGAGATGTAACATTTGTCACAACAGTGACGTACTGCATGACCCCCTACAGGCATGCGCAAGTGGGGTAGTCTGAGCAGAGCCTGCGAGCATGTGTAGCAGTACAGACGTATGTTTGCCTCCAACCTTTAATAAGTAAACGACACTTTCCTAACACTCGGGGCCCTATCATGACATTCTAAAGTGCATCGTCACTCGTCAAAAGTCTATTAAAATTTAATAGGATGTCCAGTTCCCATTAGGAGGGGTTTCGTTATCAAACGTGGAGCACATGGCGCAACAAGGTGTTCCTAGGTTTTTTATTCAGTCATATGGGTGTGTTTGGGGCGTAACATCATTTTAAACCAATGAGAATGACATCTGTCATTCCCTTTAACGGCGCAAAGCACGACATGTCAAATAAATGCATCGGTATTTTGGCATTCAACGGCACATTTGAAGGAGGCTGCTTGCGAGACCGTATGGAATAGTCATTCTTAAACCATGCTTTACTAAAACCTAGCATAGCCTTCACGCATTTGCACTCGTCTATTATTTGAACTCATTGGCAAAGTGAAACTAACTTTACCAAGGTGTCAGTGAACGAAGACAGTTATATGCAGTTACTTTCACTATTGACTGACAATGGGTTACCATAGAAAACATAGGCTGGAAAAAGCAACACTTACCCTAATATTGCTCAAATGACTGAATAAAACAACATATATCCTGCAGAGGAATTGCTTATATCTCGTGACAGTGCGTCTTCAACTGTGCGCCATACGTGTCTTCTTATCTTCTACACAGGACACATTCCCACCTAGACAAGGGGAAAAGTGCTGTGAGAATCATGTTCTTTGATTTCTCAAGTGCTTTTAACACCATCCAGCCCCTCAGATTGGGAGACAAGCTCTTGCAGATGGGTGTGGACGCTCACCTGGTAACCTCTCTCCAGTCCTGTTCACCCTGTACACATCTGACTTCTGCTACAACACCGAGTCATGCCACATGCAGAAGTTTTCTGATGATACTGCAATTGTGGGGTGTATCAGGAACGGGCAGGAGGAGGAGTACAGGAGCCTGGTGGAGGACGTGCAATGGTGCAAACTCAATCATCTTCAACTTAACACTTCAAAGGAGATGGTGGTGGATTTCCGCAGGTCTAAGCCCACTCTGCTACCAGTCCACATTGATGGAGTCAATGTGGCGGTGGTTAGCACCTACAAGTATCTGGGTCTCCACCTGGACAATAAACTGGACTGGTCAGCCAACACTGATGCACTCTACAAGAAAGGGCAGAGCAGGCTGTACTTCCTGAGGAGGCTGCGGTCCTTCAATGTGTGCAGTAAGCTCCTCAGGATGTTCTACCAGTCTGTTGTTGCCAGCGTCCTCTTCTATGCAGTGGTATGTTGGGGAGGAAGCACAAGGAAGAAGGATGCGGGGCAAATTGACAGGCTGGTAGGGAAAGCTGGCTCTGTAGTGGGAGCTGAACTGGAGTGCATCACTTCACTATCTGACAAAAGGACCCTGAACAAATTGATCAACATCTTGGACAATGAGTGTCACCCACTCCACAGCACTATTGTTAAGCAGAAGAGCCTGATCACTTTGCTCACTGCCTTGCACAACTGACAGACTGAGAAAGTAATTTGTCCCCAGGGCCATTGAACTGTTCAATGCCTCACTTAAGGGAAGAGGAGAGATAGACTTCTCTGCATAGTCTGTCTGCCTCTTCACCCCCTCCATGTTTGGTACTGTCTGTCCACTAGCCACTTTTACCACTGTCTTTATGCCTCACTGTTTGCGTGCTATATTAGCACATTAGCACATATGCATAACCCCCCCCCCCCCTCCATGCCACAGCCGAACTGTGGCCACACTTATACATTTTCTTAAATAGTTAAATATATAGATATATAGACTTTACTTTATTTTTCTGCATTGTTGCACTCATTTGCACTATCACCATGACCACTATCACCATTGCCCTACCACCATGACACTCATTCACACAGAGCACCTTACCATACCTTACTATGCAGAGAATCACAGGCTCAGTCCCTGCCTCAGTCATTGCAAGCGCCTCTGATTGATTAATCACTACTATGTGGATACTGTTTTTAGAATTGATTTAGATTAAGTGTTAGTTAGTATAATTTGTATTTTTGTAATTTGTATTTTAGTATATTTTGATATATTGTATTTAAGTGTTTAGTATAATTTGTATTTTAGTATATTTAGCATTTTCTTTATCTTCTACTGTCCTTATTGCTTAGTTGTGTTTTTATATTATATACTTTAATTACTCTTTCTGCTGTTAAAGAATGTGTTTGTGTTGTCTGTATGCTGCTAAGACCTTGAATTTCCCCTGGGGATCAATAAAGTATCTATCTATCTATCTCTATCTAAGCCCACAGCTCACACCAGCTGACATTAAAATATTCTCGTATGGCAGCACTAAGCCAGTTCCCATAAATGGTGCGTTCACATGTAGCACAGAGACCGAGCACAAAAAGACTGTGGCGAAGTTCTACGTAATAAAGGGTGGTAGCTCCACCTTGCTAGGGTACAACACTGCTGACGAGCTGGGCCTCATCAAAGTCATAAGCTCTGTGTCTTCTCCAGCAGACAGCACAATAGCAAATGAGCTAATAGAGACTTACCCGGAGTTGTTCCAAGGCATTGGGAAACTGAAAGATTTTCAAGTGAAACTCCACATCAACAAGGATATTCAGCCTACCTGTCAGCCACATCGGAGAGTTCCCTTCTACGTCAGGCAAAAAGTCGAAAAAGCTTGAGGAGGAAGACATCATCGAGATGGTCACAGGCCCTACACCATGGGTTTCCCCGATCGTCACACCACCTAAGCCAAAGGACCCGGACAAGGTGAGGGTTTGTGTCGATATGAGACAGGTGAACATCGCCATCCAACGCGAACGACACATCAACCCCACTATGGATGATGTAATCCATGAGCTAAATGGTGCTACGGTTTTCTCTAAATTTGACCTGACAGCCGGATACCATCAGCTCGAGCTCCACCCGGACAGCAGGTACATCACTACCTTCACCACACACCTTGGCTTGAGACGCTATAAGCGTTTGAACTTTGGTATATCTTCGGCAGCGGAGGTGTTCCAAAATGCCATCTGTCAAACACTGCAAGGGATAAAAGGTGTGAAGAATCTAAGTGATGACATCATTGTTTACGGACGAACACAGCAAGAACATGATGACAGTCTCAAAGCAGTGTTTCATAGACTGAGGGAAAGAACAAGAAGTGTGAATTCAATAAACCTAAGCTTGAATTTTTCAGATTCATCTTCTCAGCTGGAGGCATCTCAGCTGACCCCAAAAAGGTTACTGCCATACAAGAAGCCAGCGACCCACAAGATCCAACTGAAGTCCGAAGCCTGCTCGGCATGGCAAACTACTGCTCTCGATTCATCAAAGACTTTGCCTCAATTTCAGCACCACTGCGTGAGCTGACCAGAAAGGACACACCGTGGCACTGGGGTCCAGAGCATGTCAGAGCACTACAGACTATCAAGGACAGCCTGACCAGCAACACGGTGATGTCATACTTTGATCCAGGTAAGGATACAGAGCTTGTGGAAGACGCCAGCTTGGTTGGCCTCGGCGCCATTCTTTACCAAAAGAACAAACTAGCAGAGAGGCGCACCATAGCATCCGCCAGCCGTGCTCTCAGTGACGTAGAGCGACGCTACTCACAGACTGAAAAGGAAGCTTTGGCCATCGTGTGGAGTTGTGAACACTTTCACTTATATCTGTATGGCAACCCATTCACTCTCGTCACGGACCATAAAGCTCTGGAGGTCATATGGAACAACCCTCGTTCAAAACCACCAGCGAGGATCGAGAGATGGGGACTGAGGCTACAGCCCTACGACCTCAGAGTGGAGTATAGGAAAGGCGCAGAAAACCCTGCCCGTCACCCCATCCAGCTGCAAGCAGGTGAGAACACAAGAGCAGTGAAGGTAGCAGAGGAATACGTCAACTTCGTGGCTCAACATGCTACGCAGATCCAAGTTCCCACGCAACTTGGGAGAGTGGCTAGCCTGTTAAGCAGTTCATGTTGGGGAGGTGGAGAGATAGCTTCTCTTCGGTAGGCCGAGAGTCTACTTATTATTTTGAATGGCTGCTTTAGAAGGAAGAGTTCAAATAGCCTAAACATGAAACAAGTGTATTGAAACCACTCCGAGTTCAAACCCATACCACGCATGACATATCTGCAGTTTGCAGACGTGGTTTGTCTTGCACTAGACTTCATCATTATGCTATGATTAATATAAACGTGGGTAATGTAGTAGGCTAGGTCTAATATTGGCGATTTCGAGCATAGCCTATAGCAAGGCATAGTTTTGAATCTGCACATGATTCGATCTTTAGAAGACATTGGCTATCTCTTGTTCAGCCATCAATAATGCATCGCATTAGGCTATTATTGCGTTTGTTGAAAAAATGATCATTAGCTTATTTCTGTCAACAGTCTTCTATCCCAAGTTAAACATGGCAAGGTAGCAAAGCTGAAAGTATATTCTTGATGTGTGTAAGGCGATACGTGATTGAAGGTGTAGCCTTTTGCGCGTCTTCCAATCGTATGAATGTGCGAGTTCAGTTCCTGCAAGGTAGGTATATTTTTTTGCGTAGGCTTATGTTGTCGTTTCATCAGTGGAAACCAGATTTAGTTATGTTTTTGTGTGTAGTTATGAACACAAATAAAGGGAACATTTTCGTACACACTCAGATTTCTTTACTGAAAAGTGTAGCAGCCTATCCAAAGTTATGCAAAGTTAGGCCTATGTGTGTTAACGTTTCACACGGTCAGGATATCGGATGTCACTTCTATAGTATCTCAGGCTTATTTTTGAACCTTTTTGAGCTCTTTAGTTATTTAGTTACTTAGGCTACTCGCAAAAGAAGCATTATAGCATTCGCATAACCGGCGTATTGTCAATCAGAATGGACACTAGAAAATTAAAAATTGACCGAGGTCCTCCGAAGTCCTTATTGTGACATAGTAAAGGGGGCGGGGCTTGGGATCGGTCAATTGTGAATAACGGGACACCTCGGACAGACAAGTCCTTTTATGCGATAGTGAACGTCAAAAAGTGTAATTGCTCCTTTTTGAAATGGACTGTCAGAAAAGACTACATGCACCCAGGGCCAACCATAATTTAATCCGACCTGAATTAAATCGCGTCCTGAGCTGGCTATTAACGTGCCTTTTAGGCTCTCAAAAGTGTAGCTTACAGCCTACACATGGACACAAATTGCATGCTTAAATAACCTAAGGACTATTTTAAAACTGTTTTGTTAAACTATTCAACCGTAAAACTTGCCATCACACATGCACCTTTTCATCTCCCTCTCCCTCTCTTGTGCACTCACACACAAGATGGCAAAGCATCCTCTTTGTGACAGGTCCCTTAACAATAGCCTTAGCACATAGCCCATTGTGTAGACCTACTCTATGAAAATAATTGCTATCACTCAGCTCTTGGATTAACACGATACACAGGATTTACACTTGCAAGTGATGCAAGTTGATAGACAATTGTGTATCAAAAGAAGAAAGAAAAGTTTGCATAATTAAATGCTTTTGAATTAAATTTTTGCAGCATATCGCCTTTACTATCTACCCCCCTTTATGACAATAATAATAATTGATATCGGTATCGGCCCTGAAAAAACCATGTCGGTCGATCCCTAATTTCTATGGCCCTTTTCAGACTAATGAATACCTCCTGGTCATCATAGACGAGTACACTCGATACCCAGTTGTTGAGATGGTCAGATGAGACTCAAAGCGTCCCATGGAAACAGAGACCCCGTTTACACGAAGGGATAACGCAAATATTTCCCTGCGGTTTGGCCTCTAGTTTACACCAAAACCCCGTTTTTAGCACAGAAAACGATTATTTCTAAAACCTCTGGCCAAAGTGGAGATTTCTGATAACGCCGGTTATGTGCTGCCGTGTCAACAGGGATAAACGGCATTTTAGCTTCTTAAACGTCACATTATGCGCCAGAAAATCCTTATCGTCATGTGAGCGCCTGATGTTTACAGTTTCTTTGGCTACTGATCAGGATACACTGTGTCAGAGGTCAAGGGCTCCATGGTCACAGTGACCAAAGATGGACAATCGATAACAAGGAATACTTCTTTTTTCAAAAAGATCAATGCTGAGGTTCAAACAGAACCGGACAATCCGGTCAAAGACACGGTTGTGGTGGTAACACCAAGGTATCCATCCAGGATTAATCGTCGGCTGCCATCGCACCTCAACGACTACGAGTTGGGTCTGATCTTTGACTCGTATAACGAGAACATCACAGTGGGGAGTGTCTGAATGACAGACATCTGGACCTAAACACACAACACAAGATAGAAGTGATAACCAAAACACAATCTTGGTGATCAGAAACAAATGGTCAGAGAGGTAAAGTTTAAAGACATTAAAGGTGTGGCCAGTCCACATTTACTAATTTAATGGCACAGTTATGTGGTCAAACATTGTGTGCTTGCCCAAAAGGTTGTTCTTATGTTTCTAAATCAGTCATAGGTGTGTTTTAAAATAACTTAAACCAAATGAGATTGACATTATCATCACACTGAGCAGAGATTCCTAACGTTACTTCCTACTTCGCCTAAACTTTACAAACTGACAACTGAGCGTTGCTCTTACCGTTTACCATAGGCCCTTTGGATTTCAAATCTATACCATCATCCCCTCACGTTGTTGATTGGGCAGGTAGTCTGTCGACCTGGAGAAATGCTAGTGAACTATCATGTTCCAGATTAGTATCTCCCTGAAAGGATATCTAGTGTGAGCGTGGCCAGGCTACAACCCACACGTCACACACACCCAACATAGCCAGCAGGGTGGCCATCAGACCCAGTCCAAGCAGGATCCTGACAGGAAGGGCAAAACTATAGCATTGAACAAGCAAAGGTGTATTTGACTGGCAGTTGAATTCAAATATCAACCTGTCTGTGCCATCGGTATGGTAATTGGCAACCACTATAGATAAATAACACATTGTGTTGTGTTGTCCCCCCTACTATGCAATATGTTCTGGTGTGTCGTTCATTACACTGCACAAATCAATGAGCCTCCCACTCTCCCTCTGGTGCACTGTACAATGATTCCTTTAGCGTTTTCCCCTTTGACTGAAGCACATAAACATCATGCTTTTATTGACTGCTTTTGACATGAAGCACAGAGAGATTAAATGAAGATGAGAGTGGTGAGTTACAGCAAGCATCATCACATGCATATTTCACAGCTAAGAAAACCCTCACTCCCTTTCTTATATCACCCTTCGCCACAGCTTGTTAAATTTAACAATGTACATAAATTTGCACAGCATGGATTATGGTGCATAGACTGCCCATGCTAGGACTGGAATGATGATCGCAGCCGCTATGCAAAAAAACACCCAAGCGTTAATTGCATCTGATGATCGTCACAACAGAAATGATTGCTATGCTAAGTCCGTATTATCCCCAAATATTGTCATTAAGACCCCCGAAATAATTGAATGTATTAAACACCATCAGCCATACCAGCATGTGCCCATATGGGTGTTGCTGAAGGCAGGTCTGTTTGTCATGGTGTTCCTCACGTAATTGTGGCAAGCAATATAAAGCTATTAAACCAGTTGGGGCCTGAGTAATACCATCTTGCCACACAGACCCACCCACCTAGTTACGCACACACACACAAACACACTCACTCACACACACACGCATTCACACACTCACACTCACACAATCACACACAGGTACACAAGTAATGAAGCAGAAATGTGATTATGTCCTCCAGCAACACCTGTGCCAATTGTGCTCTAGATTACCCAAAGTTTCAAACACTCAAACAAGTTTCTTTTACCACAAAGGTTTGTGGTGAACTGTAAAGTGTATGTTTTCTTAGAAATCACACTTCCATCTTGTTTGTGCCATGACTTGTCTTGGGATTCATTCATCAAGCATTCACTCAAGCTTTGCCTCAGCTCTGCTGTCTTGCCATATGAAACTCCATAGGTGACCTTTTGGAGCCCTGTATATTCGGAAACACTCTCTTTCTCTGTAACACACACACACATACACACTCAAACAAGCACTTACACACAAACACAGACCCTGAGACAAATGGCTGATATAAATACTGTATGCCTCATTATCCTGCTCAGAGAAACTACCAATACCATGAGTTGTGGGGCAGCCGTGGCCTACTGGTTAGCACTTCGGACCTGTAACTGGAGGGTTGCCGGTTCGAACCCCGACCAGTAGGCACGGCTGAAGTGTCCTTGAGCAAGGCACCTAACCCCTCACTAAGCTCACTGCGTCAGGATTAGTGTGTGCTTCACCTCACTGTGTGTACACTGTGTGCTGTGTCTGTTTCACTAATTCACGGATTGGGATAAATGCAGAGACCAAATTTCCCTCACAGGATCAACATAGTATATATACTTATACTTATGATTTGAAGTGAGACTATATAAGAATTCTCTTTTTGTCAATTTTAAATTCACCGGGCCAAATGGAGACCCAAGGGTCAAGCTACTGCTATAGCGTTGTTGCAAGTGCAATTTTATTTTCTGCCATCTGTTAGGGCAGTAGCATTACAGCCAGGGACACTAAAAAACTAAATAAGATCAGGAAGGAAGGCTAGCTTTGTGCTGGGGACAGCTCAAGATGTAAGAAGGACAGATACAGAAATACTTTTTTACCCACTGCAATAGCACTTTATAATGTGCACTATATAAAAATATTATATTTTTAGAATAATTAATGTATGTATGTATATGTGAATGCTTGTGTATGTATGGCAGCCATAAGATGGGGATGAATGGGGATGAATAAAGTATGTCTGTCTGTCTGTCTTTCTTTCGGTAAAAGAACAACATCATGTTGCCTTAATTTACTGTAATGGCTAGAATAACTGGACAGAATTGCTCACTATGGGGTTACATAAGTAAACTGTAACATACTGCAACATAACTGTAAAAACTGAGTTTCCTTTAAGAACATACCAGTAAACAACATCGTTGGCTGTGCAGCAGTACAGGGAAAGGAATTTATCTTGAGGTGAATGTGTGAATTGTTGAAAATGACTTAAGCTCAGGAGTTCACCTTGACAGAACGCAGACAACATTGCAGCCAATTAATTTGTTTGACTTCTGGCTCAGTTGAGTCTACTGAGATACACTCACCCGTACAGACCAGAAAATAAGGTTTATGTACACAAAAACATACTCATACTCTCTCACAAAAAGCTCTCGCTCAATCACACTCACACACACACACACACACACACCCCTTTGTTAAAAGCTTTAATCCTTGAAGAGTGTGGTGATGAGCTACCGTGACCTTGTTGACCCAAATCACCACAGCAAGCATGCACACACACACACACACACACACACACACACACACACACTGACACAAACTCCATGCCAAACACAGCGCAAAAGTAAGTAAATCTGAAACAGAAAAAAAATAAATCCCCACTTCTGCAGGGTGAAAAAGGGGTCAATCAGTGTCGTCGGAGTTGAGAAAGAACATGTTTTATAATTCCTTAATATTGTGTCTGCCCATTAATTATCCTGTAGTTTTTCACCTGGTGACCAGAATGGTGTTTGGGGGAGAGTGGGCATATACATGCAGGGGTTAAGGTGGAAAGGAATGGGGAGGAACGCAGTTCCACCACCTCAGAAAAATGAATAATACATATATTATTTCATAGATAGATAGATACTTTATTGATCCCCAAGGGGAAATTCAAGCAACAATATAGCGTGATGATATTGTTAAAATAAGTGGTGAGTCATTTTTTGCGTGTACAGTGGTGACCAAGAAGCTAGCAATTCTTGTTCAAAAAGTATTGCTACACCACAATACTCAATAGGTTGTCCAACAGTGAGTCATTTTCCCCGTTGCAAAGACACTGGATTTTAGGGTAACCCCACCTGCCAAATCCCACTTTAACCACTGTATATGTGACCCTGCAAGGCAAAACTAATCGATTTGGTAAAATTTACAAAATTAAGTTATTGTGCTCACATGAACGGCCACTAACTAAGCTTTCCAACGATATGTAAATCGAAGGTATTGCAAAAACTATCGTTAAGATAACCGCATCCAAAGTTGCCATGGTTCTCCTGTGACGATAAGCCAGAAGAGGAGAAACTCACCTTTTTAAGTAAATTGTCACATGCGATAGTGTGAGGACACAGCTATGATTAGCCTTACGGTAGCGTGACTTTGAAGCGAATGACTTTGTCCAGTTTCATCAACCGAGTGAGTATCTTTTTCTGCCCCCTAGTTAATACCTGGGACGGTCATAAGGTGTCACTATAGAATATAATTAATGTATTTCGGGGGAAGTCAGAGGAGAGGAAGTTCTGTGTACACAGATTGTGTTTAGGCCTATTTTAAAATGCGCTACGTCAATGGAAAACTTCTCCTGGTCCGTAAAATGACGCCAGGATATTTCTAAAAGTTTGTGCTTTTGACCGTTCGTGCCCTGAAAGGCAAGTCTTTCACATTCATATTCGGTTACATCTGCCAAGAACGATAGAGAGCTGACACATTGAGTAATGAGTACATTTTAGCTCTACCATAAAACCTTATAGCGGCGTGGATAAAGGGAATGACTGCTTGACACTTCATGTGTTGAATATTCACCTAAATAAAGTCAGGGTTTAACAGTCAAAACGTATGTTTATCCATGAAATTTGTGTAGACTGTATACTGTTGAATTATGCGAAAACATGAAATTTGACATTTTAACCCGTTGACGTTTGTTTATCGTGGATTTTCTTAAAATAGCACTGTGCACAAAACGACTTGCAGGGTCACATATATGGTACTAAATGGTGGCATTTTACAAGCAACACTAAGCTCAAGCTTAGCTGTCTCCCCAAACAAATGTTTACAATCAATTGTTACAATGCTGAAGGGCATGCCAATCATGGCAGTGCATGGAAACAGTCATTGTTATGGAAACGTTGGTGCTGTTGAATATGGTGCGCATGGAAACAGTCACTGTTATAGAAACGTTGGTGCTGTTGAATATGATGCGCATGGAAACAGTCACTGTTATGAAAACGTTGGTGCTGTTAAATGTGCATGGAAACAGTCATTGTTATGGAAACGTTGGTGCTGTTGATTATGGTGTGCATGGAAACAGTCATTGATATGAAAACGTTGGTGCTGTTGCGAGTTGTTGCTCTCGTTTTGTGCTCTGTATTATCACAGCAGCTGTGTGAGTGAGTGAGTGAGTGAGTGAGATTCCTCTGTATTACTGTGATCGGGATGGCGTTGCAGTGATGGAAATAGGAGACAGTGTTGAAGGTTTCTCAAAACGGCAAGGTTTTATTTCCACCTTGGAAGCTGAGCAAATACCTGTCTGGAGAAATCGAAAAAATAAAAGAAAAAACTTTCTTGACTGAACTTTATTGACTAAACTTCAAAAACTATATCAAAATGAACTTCGACAACCCTTTTCAATTATAGGGTAAATAGGCTTCAAATCACAAAGAGGTTTAGGCCTATAAGCAGGGCCAATCACTTGCTCACCTCAGACCATTCTACCTCCTTCTGCTCTCAACCATATTCCCACCAGAGAATTTAACTCTCCAGAATAAACCAATGCACAATTAATTAATCATCTAACAAAATGCACCTTCTCTATATAAATATCCAAAAATACTGTAGCGTCTGTGGATGTACATGTCTGATGTTGAATGAGTGTCTCCCAGAATGCAGTGCAAGTGAATGCTATAGTAGTTGTCTGTGTTTTGCATTGATGCCTGTTCCAATAAATGGTCGTCCTGAGCCAAAGGTGATTATTGTCTGCGGGTGAGATCGCTACATTGGTGTCAGAAGTGGGATGGGCCCGTCCAGGGGCGCGAAGATCCACGCCAGATCAAGATGGAGAAGAAGGCCGAAGACCAGACCAGCAAGATAGCGGCGAAACTCAGCAAATGTTCCAATTGTCCTTTTAAGGACTAGCCAGCTCGCTGAGCTCGCCACTGCGGAGGATGGAGGAAGTGGCTCCGGCTGATGTCGCGGAAGTGTCCGCGGCTGGCAAGAAGTTTCTGGCTCGACGCCGATGTCGATGCTGCCGTCATCCGAGGATCTCATCCCTAGAGACCATGAACTCTCTGACGACCTCGGGCGCGACCACAGCAGCGTGACACCACGACCCGCGTCTGGTCGGTTCTGGTGCATGTACGGGGGAGAACTGACGTGACAGAGGCAGCCGAGAGCCCTTCCAGTCGGGAGCGGTTATCGTTGGAGAGTGCCGGACCTTTCTGCGGGAGCGGCTCCAAAGACTGATTGCCTGGGGGTCGGAGTGGCCAACAGCGGGCCACCGACAGCCTGGGGATCCTACATCTACAGAGAAGCTCCGGCCGCCTTGGACTCTCTATTTGCAGCCAGAAGCTTTCCAGTTCAACTAAGCACTGGGACTGACCGATGCAGCCGCAAGCGGTGACCTGAGCTGTCATTGCCGGGGACGGCAATGGCTCGGGAGGGGGTTATGTGGCGTCGGTGGATGTACATGTCTGATGTTGAATGAGTGTCTCCAAGAATGCAGTGCGAGTGAATGCTATAATGTGTAATGCAATACATTCAATACCATAAACCCACAGTTTCATAACAAGGCAATCCTATTATATAATTTCATAACCTTATACATAGCATAAATTACAGAAAACCCCAAACACCCCTCTTGTCCTGCACACTTGACCTCTGCTTGTCCATGACGTCACACTCGACAAACTTAAAAGGTTCCTTTCGACTTGCCGTCGGGTCTTTGCGCAGGCCACAGACCAGGAAGCAAACAACCAACCACAAGTGAGTGAGTGAGTTCACTGCTATTGTCCATTAAAATGAAATGTTTTGCTAAATGTCCATGTTTCCTCAACCTGCAGTTGGCCACCCTGAAAGTTTAACTAATATTGTCCCGTATGGGCAGTTGCCGTTGCAACCTTGCTGGATGCCGTTTGTGTTCATGTGTGCAAATAAAGTGTGCTTGTAAATCACGTTGTCCATTCTGTGTGTTTAGCTCCCATGTAAAATGAACTGTAGCCGTAACGGCCAACCGCACCGTTACAATTACAAATAAATATTAACAACAAGACGCGTGGTTCTGTCTGCATTAACAGCAGGTCAATTATTTCTGTCATTCATCAATTAATGTGAAATGTATAATACAATTGATGTCATGGGACCGTTCCCTCTCACCCCATTCATGTCACAATGACAAAAGTCCATCACATCACCATAGCAGCTGAGATTTCAGCCTTGATCCAGCTCAATAGCGTATCATTTATACACCCATACACCACACTCATTTACACACAGAATGTTGCAGATTAGGAAAGCTCTCTTCATTCCAGATGCGCTGTATCTTCTCATTAAAGCCAGTGTTACGAGTTCTGAGGCAACTCATATTTGTTGCAAATTTTCAATCATTAAAATTAATGGGAAGTCTATAAAATATGGCTTTGATAACAATACATTAGACATGCTCACAGTGTATTTGAGAATATATTGATGTTGACGTATGTCCAAAGGAACTTAATTAGTTATGCATGCCTTCTGGACTGCAAATGGTTTGTCAATTTATGTTTGTATAATAACAGCATTTTGTCAAAGAGCCATTTGGTAGCAATTTATATTGACTAATTTGTTGTATTTTTGGCTGGAATCCAATTGTAACAGACTCAGGATGTTAAAAATGAAAGCCCGGAGAAGGTTACCTTCATCATGTTGGTGCACTTGATAAGTACTGTATAATATTATAACATGCTGTTTAAAAGCATGATCTTTGTTTAAAAACAATAACATTTCCAATCACAAAAAAAAGCATGATCTTTGTATTTTGTGTTCTTAACTGTTTTGCCTTACAGTTTTTATTGGGATATATTGTTGTAGAAAAAGTTTATGCCACCTTTGCCAAGTACTTGAGGGAATTACTTGAGTGTAGGTTTTACATTCAGGACAGCAAAGTTAAACATGTTTGCTAAGTTCAGCCAAAGTATTGGTGATTTGTACTGGAATAGGTATAGACAATGGCTCTGTTTCTAGTTCACCTCTGTGCCTACAATGTAAGATACACCAAGTATGTGTTCTGAGCAAAGGGTCATTAATAATGGGATGCCATGTTTCTCTCAGCAGTTTAATAATCAGGCCTTTAATCGTAGGAAGCATGTAGGTGGGTTGTGAAAGGCAGAATGAAGTGTGTCAGATTCCATGTCTGACACGTTCCAACAGAAAATCAACACACTCATTAGATGTCAATATTGCACTAATGATACATCATGTATGATACAACCTTGCTATTAGCAGAGCATATCTGGATGCTTTGGAAAAATAGAGTTGACAGTGCTTCAACCCCTCTCATATTCAAAGAAACTCCAACTAGGCAAGGTTCTGATCATGAAATTCACAACTAGGCCATGGGAGTGGACATGACTCCCTCATTCTTCATATTGGATGCACTGCTTAACATACAGTAATACAGTATGTAGATATTATGTAGACTACTTAGGAGTTTGTGTGTGTGTGTGTGTGTGTGTGTGTGTGTGTGTGTGTGTGTGTGTGTGTGTGTGTGTGTGCGTGCGTGCGTGCGTGTATGTTGACTGAGTCTCCTCTCACTGTTATCCCACCACCTTTGAGTCTGCAGCTCTGAGCAGCATTTGATTGATTGTCGCCAACTCTGCCCTCCCCAAGGCTGGACAGTCATCATAGAGGAGGATAATTGGCATCTCCTCAAGGTCATCATCTCTCCTGAAGACGGTCAGACAACAGAGGAAACACGGATGTAAGCCAGACAGAGTGAAGAATACAGAGCAAGATACCTTGGCAGGACAGACAGAGGAAGAGTAGATGGATACAAATTGGGAAGATAACTGTATCTTACTGTATCTTGTAACTGTATCTTTCTTTCAATACAAATGTTGTTAAAGTGATTACAATGAGCCATCAATAAGACAGACTTAATCCATGCTAACAGATGATTAGCTATCTTGGTTTGAACAGTTTGTTGAGCTCCAGTGTGAAAAGAAACATGTATGTGCTAACACAGATACCTTCACTTTTGGCTCAGCTCAGCATACATTAATTGTCCTCGTAGAACACTAAAACACTTTTTCATTAAACTACACATTTTTGTCCCTCTACCTTTCTCTTTTATTTGCTCATGAATTACAATTACAATTTTCACCTTATCTAGATATATTTTTGAAATGATACTAGGGACAAAAGTTGGCTTCAATCATGAGAATGCTTTCTCTCAGACAATGGGAACAATTTATGCATACCTATTCTACTTTAAACTAGGTGCTGTTACGTACCTCATACCCTTCTGGGCTTTTTTGAGTATCCTGCAAGGCTACAATTTGAACATTGAAATCTGAAAAGGTTTGAAACTGTTTCTGTGCTTTGAGCAGTCAAAGTTGAGAAAGACTCCTTAACCCTCTTACCCCCCAAGTTAATGTGGCTTAAAAGAAACCTTGAGCAAAACCTGCTTCTGGCTGGCTCGCCCTCAATAGTAGCAGATGTAATAATCTGAAAATGTACCATAGTTTGGGGGCATAATGGATAAAGCGGCTTCTCCACTTTGTTTGTGGAGCACTTTGACCTTTGTGGTTGATAAGATATTAAAGCTCAGAGATATATGAAGGTGCTATGCCATTCAGAGCTTTGTAAGTAATTAACTCAATTCTATAGGAAATAGGGAGCCAGTGCAGTTCAGCCAACACAGGGGTGATGTGTTCTCTCTTCTTAGTCTTAGTTAAAAGTCTAGCTGCAGAGTTCTGTATGAGTGCCAATTTCTTTAGATGTTTTTGGGAAGACCAGTGAAAAGTGCATTACAGTAGTCTAACCTGCTAGTGATAAAGCTGCATCTTGTTGAGTTAAAGGGCTTTTGGCAATGTTTCTCAAGTGGAAATAGGCTGTCTGAGTAACTTTACTGATATGGGGCTTAAAACCTCTGTATCTAAGATGACACGGGGGCTTGTTACTTTTGGTTTGACCTGGTGTGCCAAGTTCCCCAGATTACTAAGAATAATATCTACGGCCAGACCTCTGTTTTGTCATCATTTAGTTTCAGATCCACTGATTAATGGAGGTTAGGCATGCAGTGAGGGGGGCAAAGGCCATCTGGGTTAGTTGGCTCCACAGAAAGATACAATTGGGTATCATCTTCATGAAGCTGTGGAAGTTTACATTATGCTGACTTATGGCGCTTCCCAATGGAAGCATATATAGAGAAAATAGCAGGGGACCAAGGCAGCTCCCTGGGCCACACCCAAAAGCAAGTCATGTTTTCAGATACATGATCTCTAGACTGATATAAAAAATTCTGCCAGTAATGTAGGTTTTGAAACCAGTTTAGAGCATTATCAGAGAGACCCACCCTACCATAGTGAATTAGGATGCTATGATCAATGGTGTCAAATGCCGCGCCTCAAATCCAGAAGAATAAGGATTGAGACTTTGTTTTGAGTCGGTAGCTAGTCTGAGATCATTGACTATCTTTACTAGAGCCGTTTCTGTGCTGTGATTTGATCTAAAACCTGATTGGAATTTTTCAAGGATACTGTTTTCGTTTGAGGGAAGGTATTTAACTGATTGCAAACAACGCTACAGGGCCTTCCCCATCCCTCTACCATTTGATCAATGGGATGATGTAAAATATCTAAATTTATGGAGTCTATAAGAGCTATGGCCTTTCGGTATTTATATCATTTACTGATAAGGAACTACTCAAAACGTCTGGGTTAAAACTGTAACACTGATTCCCTGGGTATGGGGATCAAGTCTACTATTATGTCTGCACATTGTGTCTCTGCGAAAGAGATGGACTTGCATCAGGGCGATTATACCCTCAGCCGGGGGGTGGGTTGTGATAGGACTGACTAGATTTAAAAAAAAATACTGTTGAAAGGCATTCTGAAGTAATCATTGCTTTCTGCAACAGTAAAGATGCTGATCTTAACCAGCATGAATTCATTTCAACTTCCTCCTAGCACTAGATTGAATAGGGCTTTAGGAATGCCAGGCAGTTCTGATGTTACTGAAACTACCATCTGTCACTGCTTTGTCCTCCCACACTGTGTCTCTCTGTCTCTGTATGGCCGTGTCAGTCTGCTCATCACCTCTGACTTCCTCACTCCTTCCCTAACTTCCACACACACACACACACACACAAACACACCACACACACACACACACAGAAACACACAAGAAAGAGAGAAAAAACATAATGTGGCTGTGCCTATGTTGATATACAAATTAGACTCCATCTCAATGAGCAGAATAGAAAAGAGAGAGAGGGAGAGAGAGAGAGAGAGAGAGAGATAAACAATATTTTTGAGAGTAGCCTTTGGTGTCTTTGCATATCTAGATAATGCATTTTCCCTTCAAAGGGGAATGTTTCATAATGTTAATGAAGACTACATCTCAAAAACAAAAAAAACCCTTTGATTACTGATATTTTCCCCAAGGAGTTCTATTTAAATTCACTGCAATTGCATAGGCAGACATTTTATGTATTCTACACTATTGTCAGATTGTTGTCTGAAGAAAATATCTAACTTAAAATTTACAAATATGTGAGGTCAATCAAACAAAACAAAATCAATCAAACAAAATTTTTTAATTCAATCAGTCATTTTATCTTAGAGGTCTAATTTACATTGTAGGCACAAAAGATCAACTAAAGAGGGCCATTCTCTATCCACAAATGCACTTAATATCTAAACTTCCATTGCCTGTACCCATTCCAGTACAAATCACCGATACTTTGGCTGAACTTACCAAAAATGTTTAACTTTGCCGTCCTGCTGTGCCCTAACTTCCCCTCCGTCTCCTCTGCTGCCTCATTTCCCAGATAGGACACTGTGCTCCTTGTCTCCTCCTTCAATCAGAGTGGCAGTCGGCAAGGAGCAGAGAAGAGAGAAAGCCATCTCGCCTGTCAATACAGCACAAGCAAAATCACCTGCTCTGTCTCCGTAAGCTGGGATACACTCCTGCCAGACAGAGGAACACTGAGACTTACACACTCACTGCACTCACCTCTCCGAGACACGGAGAATGTGTCGGCTGTGCCTGCTTGATTGTGGTGCATTGTAGGAATCGGAGAAGGCTGAGTCTACCTTTGCCCACGGTTTCACTCCTGTCTTCTGGCATATCTGAGATATCAGTTGTAATGGCACACAAAAGTGATCTAAAAATGAGAGTGTGTGTGTATGTTACTGTGTGTGTGTGTATTTTTGTGTTTGTGTGTGTGTGTGTGAGAGAGAGAGAGAGAGAGAGGAGTAAGGGATGCTTTCTTTCATCATAACCACCCCTTTTGTTTTTAATTACTCATTTAAGCCAAGTCAGTATTTCATGTCAATGCAACACTTGCTCCCAGCAAGCTGACCATGTCCTCCCACTGACTTTAAATTGGTATTATGCAGACTCATTCAATTCAATCAAGACACTGCCTAGCTAATCCATGATAAGAGCAACAGTTACTTTACTTTTTTATAAACGTCTATGACATAACGCTTCTGTCAAGTGTCATTTGGTTTTTGTCATGACAAGTTAGGGTTAGGATTAGTGTCATTCGTTAGAGTTAGGGTTAGTATCATTCGGTTTTTGTCATTACAAGTTAGGGTTAGTGTTATGACAGTGTCATGTTGCAGTGTCATGTTATGTAGGTAAAGTGTTACCAGAGCAACACATACACCAACTGTGTGCTCTTGTGTCCCTCCAAATCACTGGGTCTGGTGAGAAGCCAGTCTGGTGGGTCTCCTGCTGCTGCTGCTGCTGCTGTTCAGCACCAGTAGTGGGACTCATGTATGGCCTTTGCTGGGCTCCCTTCAGGCAGCTCCATTCCCAGATGCCCCTGTTGATCTAGAGTAAGCCAGCTTCTGTGGAGGAATATACACTTCAAGCCAGTGGCGTAGCCAGAAATGTTTAAATGGGTGGACACAGAAAAAAATGGGTGGGCAAAGCCAATTTGATTGAACATAAGAGAGGCCTAGATTAGAAACACCATACAAACATTAAGGTTACACTTTACTTGACAGTATTGACCTAATCGTGACGTGACACTTTAATGAACGTGCCATAAACAAGTCATAAACGTTTATGACATAATGCTTCTGTTATTAAGTGACATTTGTTTTTTGTCATAACAAGTTAAGGTTATAACAAGTTAAGGTTAGGATTAGGGTTAGGTTTGGGGTTAGGGTTAGGGTCAGAGGTTAGGATTAGTTTTAGGGTTAGGGTTCATGTGTCATGACAGTGTCATGTGTTCAACAGAAATTGAAGCAACAGCTTATCTTACTGCAAAGCCTTTCCATAGGCATGCAACGTTGCAACGTGCAAAAGTGGAATATGAACGCATTTCATCACACCTGACAATTTTTGGACAATTAAACAAAGCTGCCAGCTGTTTGTGATTTGACTGATTCTTGAGCTCTCAGCACAGTGTTGACTTGCGCGTCTTTTTTCGATGGTAAACGTAAACGAAGGAAAGCCCTCTAACTGGACGGGCAAGACTGACAAGTAGACGTGCCTAGGCACGTCCAGGCCCACCCGTGGCTACGCGTATGCTTCAAGTCTGTTGTTAGGTGACAAAACAAAATGCGAGGCAGATTCATTACAGAACATTTGGTAAATTCAGAACAGCAAAAGTCAGCCTAGATTTCTAAAGTGGCTTTCTAGGTTATATTGGTTTTACTCACACCTCTGTTTTACAGTTCAAATATATATTCACTGCACAAAATAATCCATTAGGGCTCTTAATGTTCATTTGCATTTACAGTAATTGTGTTTTGATGCAATCTTGTAAGGGGGGGGGCAAATAAAGTGTGATTCATGGCCTTTGCTAGGACATCACAGGTATGTAATGTGATTGACATTTCTGTGCTAGTTATGGCTGAATGGCTCGGTAACACTTTATTTTAATGTGTCACTGTTACAGTGTACCTACCTAATTAGGTACAGTGGTACAACCTGTGTAACAACATGTACTATCAGGTACTATCATTGTACTTGCATAATGTATTTGTGGGTACCTACATATAGTTGTTACATTGTAATACTGAGTGCTTTTACAAAACTTTGCCAATTTGCCTAAATTTACATCAGAGGCAAAGAGCTGACCTGAGACCTGCTGTATGGGGTAAATCGGGTCATGATAGATTTGATATACAAAGCATGCTTAGCTCCAGTCAAGGCCTCATTGTCTTCATTGTACATGTAACAGCTGTGCTGCTACAACCTTGTTACTCTTTGATACAGTGGAATAAACTGGAACAGGTCTTGTCTTGGAACAGGTCTACATGTACTGTGTGGTGTAACAGCAGACACGTTTCAACACATCAATTACAGGATGCATAACATCATTGACAGGATGTAAATATGTAGATGTAAGTACTTAACTGCTACACTTTATTTTAATGGGTTTATTCCACTGTATCAAAAGAGTAATACATGTGTACCAACACAGTTGATACATGTACTACAGTATGTAGGGTAATGGCAGACATGTTCCAAGACACCAATGACACAACATACATGTAATATGTAATTGTCAATACTTAACTGGTACACTTCATTTTAATGGGTTTATGCCACTGTATCAAAGAGCAATAAGTGTGTACCAACACAGCTGACATATGTACTATGTAGTGAATTAGTAGACCTGTTCCAAGGCATCGAAGACATAACATACATGTCATATGTACATGTAAGTAATTAACTGGCACACTTAATAGGTTTTATTCCACTGTATCAAAGAGTAACAAGGTTGTAGCAGCACAGCTGTTACATGTACACTGAAGACAATGAGGCCTTGACTGGAGCTAAGAATGCTTTGTATATCAAATCTATCATGACCAGATTTACCCCATCCAGCAGGTCTCAGGTCAGCTCTTTGTCTCTGATGAAACTTTAGGCAAATTGGCAAAGTTTTGTAAAAGCACTCAGTATTACAATGTAACAACTATATGTAGGTACCCACAAATACATTATGCAAGTACAATGATAGTACCTGATAGTACATGTTGTTACACAGGTTGTACCACTGTACCTAATTAGGTAGGTACACTGTAACAGTGACACATTAAAATAAAGTGTTACCAATGGCTCTTGAACAACAGCATCTGGTGTTGTTTTTCATGGTTCATGAAAAACCTAACAGGCAGTCGAGGTTCAGGAAGCATAAATGAAACAGTTAATTATCAATATGAGCTTTTACCAGTATAATAATGTCATGTCACCTTTGTTTTATCATAAGAGTATAAAACAGTGTAAGTAAAAAGTCATACTCTATGACAGTTTGTTATGATAGGAATAGTATTCTTCTTGAGGATTCCTCCATTCATAGACAGCAGTAAGTGGCAGCAGGTTGTTGGAAGAGGGTGTGTCAGTGTCATACCGGGTGTAATGTACACACACACACACACACACTCTAGGAGTACACCTACACATACAGAGCAGTGGGCAGCCCTTAATCCGGCACCCTGGGAGCAGTTGGGGGTTACATGCCTTGCTCAAGGGCACCTCATCCATGTACTGTATGTGGATGTGGGAGAGCTGTTTTTAATCACTCCCCCCACCCAAATTGTTCTTACTAGTCTGGGTTCGAACCGACCACCCTTCGGTCTGACTCCCTAACCCATAGACTGTATATGAATTACTGTACTGTATAACCAGTAGGCCACACATGCCCTAATACCATGTTATCCTGAACAGGAAGCTCAGACAAGTACAGGCTAGTATCAGTCTGCCCAACTACCATGACCTGCACTCACAGAGATGACAGGTCCTTCATTTCAAGGCTAATTAAAGTATTCTTTGTTGCTTTAAATAAAACTGCCAAATAAATACAATTTTTTGCAACAAAAAAGAGAGAAACACAAATATGGGAGAGTAGAGAGAGTGAAAATGTGAAAGAGTGGAAAACATAAACACATCAATGACAAATCTGTCAGGGCTCGTGTGCTAACCTTTATTAAGGCACGCTGAAGCCTCCTCCCTCTGACCTTTTCAAGTATTAGTTTTGCTACAGTTTCTGAGAATTTCTTTCACACAGGGTGAGTTGGCCTTCATGGTTTAAATGAAGCCGGCAGGCGTCCAAAGGCCATTCCACATATCAATCCAACATGAACAATGGTAAGTGTTATTATGATTTCCCACATCTTGTTTTTGATCCCTTAAAAATAAATGTGCGACATCACATGACAAACTATTTTCTTTATCATCTAATTTCTCCAGGCTGTATACAATCTTTACTCACAGATAAGACCATGATGGGGAAGCTCTACCTAGAACAGATTATCTCCAAGTTTGAGGCAAATGTCAAATTGTGATGGCTCAATGATATGTGTTTCTTGCTCACATTACAGCCATGGTCTGTGTGTGTGTGCCACCTTGATAGTTTACGGTGTCCATAAAGCTAGTAATCACCAGCTATATATAAAATGGCTCCTGAAACCCGCCCAACCAGATGGGACTGCCTCTCAGCTGTGAGAGGGAGAGAGAGAGAGAGACTGAAAGAAAGAGAGAGAGAGAGAGATAGAGAAGGGAGGTAAAGAAGGAGAGAGAAAATACCACCTTGATTCCATGTCCTGCTGGGATTCTATGAATATGTATGAACTCTTCTATATACCACTTGTCAATCACGATTAGACATGCTAATTTGGTTTTGTTTTGGCGGGGGTGTTCAGTGCATGGGCCGTTATAAAAGGCTCGGAAATGAGATTCCTCGGGAGGTATGGAGTCAGTTTTATTCCATCTCATTACCTTTGCACTGTGGCAAAGGTTAAGGACTTGCTAGCACACAGATGTGTCCATTCAGTGGTAGGTGCCAACTCTAACCCTTCACCGCCCAGACACTGCAAATGCTCACATATTTCCATGCAAAACCTGAGAGGAAAAACAATGTTATTTGCCTGTCATGCCAGTTTGCATGTGAGGCCATAATTTTTAATTTTCACACGTCTCCTCATACATTTCTGAAAAAAAAAAAAAGTCTGTGTCTTTCTGTTGACTTTCAGATGGACTTTAGGACAACCTTCTTTCACATTATTTCAGTAAACAATACTGTGAAAATACTGTATCCAGGTAGCCTATTTCTGAGCAAACCAACCTATTACCACGTTACACTTTGTGCCCCAAACATGCCAGTGTCCGCTCACTAAATTCACTGGACTGTCTTGTGGCCTGTTGGTCTCCACCCTCCAGGCTGGCTCAGAGACAAAGATCCAAAAGTATACTCGGAGGACGGTACACTTTCAGAACAATTTATCTTTTCAGGGGGCTGACAAGAGCCTTTCCTCTCTTCAGAGGGACTGAAACCAGGGACTAAAGTGAGCAAAAGTAAAGGATACAAGCTGGCAAATGAACATGTGTTCACTATAAGACTGAGCATCATTAACAACATAATGATATCAAACAAATCTATTTATTAGAATGACATGTTAATGTGGAAATGTCCCGAGGAAGAAAATATGTATATTATTGTTATTATTATTATAACCTTTATTTAAAGGAGAATTCCGGTGTGATATTGACCTAAAGTGTATTGAAACATGATACCGAGTGTGAACGTATGTCTCATATCCCATCTCGGCTTGTCCCCTGCACTCCAAAATCTGGCGCTAGTTAGCCGATGCTACCAACAGCTTTGTCAATAGTGGTGCTTGACATCGGGCTAACCATGCAAATAAATCACTGTTTTACACCCATTTACGAGGCTCAATGTATCTCCACACTTCATCGGTAGACTTCGAGGGGCCTGACATTTAAAAGCGAGACATTGAGAACTTTGAAAAAGCACTGGTAGTTTACTTACAAGGCGATTTATACAGACAGTCTCTTCCACGAAGTTTAGCGTTTGCAGCCATCTTGAATTTAGTCACGATAAGTTGAGCAACGAAAGTAAGAAAGAACAGGTATGATAAGGGATCAGATTCCAAAATAATTCAGTGGGAAATGAAATGCATGGATTCCAGTTGCTGCTACTGGAAGAAACTGGAATCCATGCATTTCAACTGAAATATATATATATAACATGTGTATATAAAACAAGTCCATGCCAGGGCACACAAGCCCAAATTAATGATAATTCAGTCAACACCTAAAGCCTACTACGCCCTGCCCTGCCCCCCCCCGCCATTCCCGCTCATCCCCGGCTCTTTATTTATCAAGGTTACAGGCAAAGCCAAACTGTCTGGCATGTTGGCAAATGGGGTAATTGAGGACCATTAACACGGCAGCTCCCTTCAGCGCGAGCATGGAGATCTATTCATATCAGAATGAATGGGGCCACCAATGCCTACTGAAGTTGAAGTGTCTGTTTTGGACACGGGGCCTGGTGAAGGTTGCCATCTAATAAATGAGATCTTCATCGTAAATGAGGTTTGCAGGTGTTCACAAACCCTGTTGATAGCTGAGGAGCCGTGATCAACAAAGAGGAGCATCCATGTGTTAAAGAGAAGGGGGGGGGCGTTCACACGTATGCAATGTCCATGTCCTGCGCTTGGCCTGTATGTGTTGCTCTCACTCTTATCGCTCCCACTCATATCATCAATGGCCACTTATTACCTTTTCCCATGAACTATTTCTTCTGTCTTACTTTCTCTTTTAATTTATATCTCATTATTCATAGATGTATGATCAGTCCACTTATCTCTCTGCGCAGTTGTTCTACCTTTTCTTTTCTTTCTTTTGTTTTTCTTTGTCTTCCTATCTCTGTGACTCTGTAGCCCCTCTTGCCCCACCTGTCCTTCTCCTGTGTTGAAAAAGGGAGCCATATTCACCAGGGAGGGGTAATTAACCACCCCGCCTGTGGGCACTCAGGAGGATGAGTTATGACACTGGTTATTGATACTGGCAGATAGGAACTCCAGCTAGCAGGGATTAATGCTATTAGAATTGAGAACCTCGCTGCCATTCCAGCACTTAGTCCCAAGATAGATAGCGTTCCGGAGAAGCCATTTTCCCCGGACACTCTCACCCTTCCCCCACTTTATGTACTTTGTTTTCTTAATAAGGCTCTTAGCCGTGGCTTAATTGCCTATTTGGGATTCTCCTCACTGTGACCTAGATGTGTTTTATTTAGTGAGAGTAATTAAGTTACCTGTAAATATCCAGCACCCACTCATCCATCTTTCTTCCCTGGACACCTTTATTTTGGCTTTAATTAAATTAACAGCTCCTTGGACCGGACAATGTTTAACCCAAAATATATTTGACAGAAGAACAGGTAATTGAGTTAGGAGCAAATTATGTACCCAAGGAAAACATGTTAGAGAACACTTACTGTGACTTCAGGCAGTCAGCTTTTATGTGTTAACCGAAAACAATCCCTTATAGCCACACCCGGAAACAACCCCTTAAATTCACACCACCTTTCTGTCGACTTCTTGCTTACCTACAATATCGACAGGGATTTCCAGCCTGAATCATGAGAGCCTTTCAGAACTATAGTTTCTTCTGCTGTCAACCTGCCTCTCTGGGTGGACTGCTCACAGACGAAAACATCAACTCCTTACTCACCCACTGCCTTAAGTGACTGAATGTATATTCCGTAACACACACCAACACCCTCTCTGCAGTACGCACTTTCTATGTGTGTGTGGATAACAATGTGTACTTGCCTCGGGGATGGAAAATCACGGATGCAATTTGTGTTTCCAGAAGACTGTGTGTGTGTGTGTATCCCTGAGTGCATATGCATTTATATGCATATGCATAATATTTGCATACAAGACGAAGAACCCTATTTCAATATCTGCATAATTTCATTTCACATTTTAATGACTAATAAATAGTTTCTGTGCTCTGAAAATATAATTGTTCATTGTATTGCTTTTTAAATGTGCAATGTGTTTTTTACTTGTGATACTGAATGTTGTTGAAGGTAAAAGTTGTGTTCAAAGCCATTTTAAAGGGTAAAATTGGTAAAATCATAGATTATACAATATCTGAAATAGTAAGAAGCAAGAGATGGATGCAACCCATTAAGGTCAGGGGAGAAATCATGCATCACCTTTTCTTCCAATGTATTGTGCACTGAACATAAAAACCTGCATATTGGTGTGTGCCTTTAACAAATGCCTTCTAATAAAGTAGCTCTCCCACAAAGTCGTTGTTTTACCTTAAAATACTGGCTTCATTTCAAACTCATTCTGCTGCTAGAGTAGAGTTAGGGGTCTCTAACGTTGGCGATGACCAGAACACCGGGTATTGCACATTATACAATAGTTAGGTCCGGTTGGAAGAGAGGCATTCTATGAGTCATCACGTATGACAACGTCCCAGCACAACTTCTCTCTCTGATGCGTTTTGTCTGGCACCTGTTACAACATAATTTGGATGTGCGCACCCGTCTCTACAAATCATGTTACCTCCAGAAATTATTATCCTACTGTGTCTACTACATGCCTTGCAGAACTGTGTATCCACATACTGTATATGTGAATGTGTCTCTTTTTTATGTTTGTTAAATGAATCATGCCATTGCAGTCTCCTGAAATGTACCAACCTACAACAGCAAAAATCATTGCTACTCTTTGTCTTTGGTTGGCTCTCTTAGTAAAGTAATGACCCTCCTGAGCGAAGCTATACATTGAACTGGTTCCATTATACTTTCTTTTTAAAACTAAAATGGTCTCACACAAATTCTCTGAATATCCATGATATTGCCTGTCAGTTGGTTATGGCCATTTTAATTGTCAATAGATCATATTCCCTTCAGAAACTTTAGCTCCCCCAAATGAGTCTTCATGGACCTTGACACGTACAGCAAACCCACACACTCATGTGCAAACACACACACACACACACAGGAAAGGGCTATGTGGTCAGTCTGAACTTGTGTCTGGAAAAGGGTAAACCATGGATCTTGTGGAGCCAAAAGGACATGTCTTCTATATTCTGTGTGAAGTCAGATCAGAGAGAGAAAATGCATAAATTAATAAATAAACAAGCATACATGAAGAACAAAAGACAACGGGCCTGAATTGCTCTGATGCAACAAGAAAGCAACTCTTTGTCTGTGGCTGTTTTCTTGTGTGTATGTGTGTGTGTGCTAATTAATACTCTGTATGACTCTGTGTGTCTGTGTATATATGTGTGTGTGTGTGTGTGTGTGTGTGTGTATGTGTGTGTGTGTGTGTGTGAGTGTCTGTGTGCGTCTGTGTGTGTTTGTTTGCATGCTAATAGTAAATGTGAAAGGCCTAAATATTCCCTCAGTAAAATATGTGCTTACACTCCACCTAACACACACACACACACACACACACACACACAGAGACACAGCCCTTCAGGAACCTGCTGACTATTGTGCAGGGTGCTTGATGGAGTGATAACATAGTGAAGCCAAGCTGAATGCAGCGTGAATGCAATGAGCCACGCTCTGATTCACATTCACTCCTGGTACATCCCCACAGTCTCCCTCCAGTCTTTACAGACATAGGGAGGGTGTCTCAGCTGCTCACAGTGGGCAAGCTAAGCGCCCACATGGTCTCTTAGTCGCTCTGACACAGAGATCCCCAGCGGAGATTGGAACACTTCCAGCGGTTGGTGTTCACATGGAACGTCTTTTCTTCTGGAGAGAGAGAGGTGATGGGGGAACAAAAGACTCCGCCTACTCTATTGAATGTCAGTATGAGCAATGTATGTGAGGTTTTTTTCTTTTTTCTTTTTTGGTCAGAGCTACAGAGCATGTCAGTTGTTCTGAGATGTCTTCAAAATGTTAGGCTTTGCTAGTTCTTTGGCTTTTGCTAGTCCTTTCTTGAAGACATCTTGGATATTGGGTAAAGGAAATATTTTGCTGTCTCTTTCTCCATATGCAGTCCATATGCATCACCCAAGACAGCGTGAGGCAAAAGCGTAAGCACAAAGCATAAGACAAAAACTACAATCTGTAAAGCGGCACTAATGACAGTTAAATATAGTAATCACTCTACAGAATAGAGGGTGAGCAGACGGCATTGTGGGAAAATAAACGCTCACAAATTACTATAGAGGGCCTGTCTTTGCCAGCAAGGGACAATCATTACAGAATGTAGGAATGTTGAAAAACTATTTGCTCCGTTTCAGTGACTGTGTAATGACAAATTTGTCCTTCTGTTCTGAGAGAGATTTTTTCTTAATAGATGAGCAGAGTGATTTCTGACTAAATCAACCTGTATTGTACAAGTATTGCCTTCTGCTCTGACCAAATGACTTCCTCTAGATGCATGACATCCTGTGATGACTCTGTTCCATCATGGCATTCATACACAGAAGGCTAAAGACCGAAGTCCAACAGTCTTCTGTCACAGGGAGAAGAGTGTCCCTTACAGCCCCATTCTCTGTCTTCTGGCTAACAAGGCCTTGTGGCATGATCTGTTCCAGGCCTCTTTCAGATGTTCACTCCCTGTTGAACTTCCCTTCCAGTGACTGATTATGGAGCCACAAGCATCTCCAGCTGCACATGCTCAGAAGTAGACCAAGACTCACTTCCTGTACCTCTGCAGCTAATGCCCACCCCTCAACACAGACCCGTTTTCATACTGAGCCGAGCTGCTCTCTGGACAGATCCCCACCACACACACACACACACACACACTAATGCCCACCCCTCAACACAGACCCGTTTTCATACTGAGCCGAGCTGCTCTCCGGACACATCCCTCAGCTGCAAGCGCTTAAGCACAAGGATAATGTGGAAGCCCACATCCCTACCACACACACACACACACGACTGCATGGTTTAGACTGATCTATTCCGAGCAAACAGCCTTGCTACCTGCTTCCCTCCTGTTGTGAGTTCTGGCCAGAGGGTCTGCCCCGCACGGTCCCCTCGGCTGTTACTCTGGCTCCAAGGGATGGTATGTTGTCTCTTTTGTCAAAGAATAAAAACACCTCTAGACCTGTACAACCCTCAAGTAATTCTGTGGTTATGATCAAAGGACTTAGCGCTTGTATTATTTATGTGCATTTGTATGACTTCAGGCAGTTTCTTGTATTTTTTATATTTTTGGATACATAATGTACACACTGTTGCTCAAAATGCTCTTCTGTCTTTCATAGGCTTTACAGTTTTTTGATTACACACATTTTCAAAACTCTGTGTCTATTTTTCAGAACTCCACACACAAAACCCACAATTGCTCACACAAAATGCAAAATGCCTCAAAGGTCCAACAAAATGACAAACACCATTCAAAATGTCAAAAACATATCTTTAAAGCAAACATTCGCCTCATATTACAAACACCTTTGTCATAATATGACATTTTGGATACATCATGTAAACATTGTTGCTCAAAACCGAACGCTCTGCTGTCTTTCATAGGCTTTATGTATTTCCATACAAGAGTGAAAGTTACAGTACAGAGAGAAGTTGAAATATCACAGTATTATTGAAACCAAAAATAGTGATTTTTCATAAATAATTTGCTGTTGCAAATACAGTATTTTACAGCCAACAAGAACAAAGCAAAGCAAAATACAATGACCACCAGATGTACATGGAGTTCTGAAAAAGCTGATTTTGCCTACTGTAAGACGGAAATGACTGACTACTATCAAATTACTTTGCTTTTTCCAAAGAAAAGTGTGTGTGTGTGTGTGTGTGTGTGTGTCTGTGTGTGTCTGTATGTGTGTGTGTGTTTGGTGTGTGTGTGTGGAGGGTTGTGTATCCATAGGTCTATAGAAAAATGTACTGAGCTAATGGTAACTTGGGGAGACACAAAAATATATTAAAAAAGACAAGTTTTACTATACATAAAGTCGACTTTTTGTAGAACATTTCAACTGGAAATCCTCTTGGGCCAGATTGAAAGGGTCCATACCTACATATAGAGTATATATATTCATAGGCCTATACTAAGGCAATGATTCAGTGCTCCGCACACGCACATCACGCACTGCGTAGGGAACCAAGTGCCTGGGGAGGCACCAAAAAATCTGGGTCGTGAAAAATCACCACAATAGGCTACTAGTATTTAAATAACAAATAAAATATGTCTAAAACATGTTGATATGCAAAAGCAATACAAAAGTAATATAGGCCTAAACCAAATTAGTCGAGAAAAAGGTGAATCTCCTGTGCGGCCCTCTCTCCAGTCTCCCTCTGGTGCCCCCCTCCCCCACCTCCCAGTGGTCTGTTCGATTATTAATCCCAAATTTGGCAGAGACCTTAGACATGGCCTCGAAAAGGCACTAAGAGTCGGGGGCGGAAAAAAGGAAAAAGAAGAGACAGCGGGATGATGCTCGCCGTCACTTGCAGTTAAGACAATGTTTTAAATAAAAATATTTTTAGTTTTGTAGCCCTTGCGTGTATGCATGTCTGCTTATGCCAGGTAATACTACTACCGTCAATAAACTTTGTAACGTAAACTCCTACAAGCCATGTTCATGTTCAAGTGTTCCGTTGCAAATTATTGATGCTGGCTAGCTAGTTATTTTACGTTGTGGATATGGATATGGATTATGGGTTGTTGAATGCAATTCAACACTCTGCTGTTTTCTGTTAACGTTAGCAATCGGTGCATAAGACTAGCAATCCTTCCTCAGGTTGCTAGCTACCAATGCTATTTCTGATTATGCTTAAACTGGGCTTACTATTTCTTTTTGCCATCAGAGATATAGTCAGGTAACGTTAGCCTAGTTTGCTTTGCATTTCAGGACGCTTTTTTGGCGTTTGTTATCAATTATGATCAAACAATCTAATTGTGTTGTGAAAAAGTAACGCTACAAGTGACACTTTCACAACGTAATGAAATGATGAGTGGGAAATGGCTCTTGGTAAGGTGAACGTTGGAAAAACCCTGCAACTGAACGTGATGTGATTTTGCCAAATTAGACAGCTTTAGATAAGTTTAGTTGTTGTTCTATGCGTTCATTTTCAAGAGGTTCATAGGCCAAGGGCGGCAACTTCAATTAGAAAAAAAAAACTAACTGAATTCTGAATTCTAAAATTCTGAATGGTTGTTATTCCTTTGGTGGTGGTGGTTGGTTGGTGGGTGGGGGGTGGGGGTGGGGGCACCACCAAGCATTTGTGCTTAGGGCACCCAAATGGCTAGCGCCGGCCCTGCAATGATTGGATGGTGTTCCGTAAATTAATGAGAGTTTACACATGTGAAGAGAGAGAGAGTGAAGCACTGGTGATTTAGTGTGGTATTTTGATGGGTTGTGTTTGAAAAATAAAATCAAGGGGGTAAATGGATTCATAGGTCTATAGAAAAATGTATTGAGCTAATGGTTTACTTGGGGAGACACAAAAATATAGTACTGTTTTTTTCAACTGCTTACCCAGATAGCAAACATACACTGGGACGGAACTGGGCCACACCTACCACAACGTCCGGCACGGATCTGCATAATGGACCTGATCCGGCGTCCAAACGCACATCGGTCCAAAATTGGTCTGGATCCGTTTGACGGATCTGGTACCAATAAGGGCTAAGACTGGCCCAGTTCCGTATGGTAGTCTGTGTTACTGACGTGTTCCAGATCTGTTTATTATATGCAATACGGGTCCGCTTATTGTGTGTGGTACGGACCCGTTTATCAGACATCAGCCGGCTTTATTTGACATGTGAAATGTGATTGGTAATTAGGGCTAATTATCCTGAAAAATCTGTTTGCTACACATTTGCTAACAGGTTCGTTATAGGTTCACCCAGGCTAAAGTTCGTAACGTTTTCCCAACAGCTCAACTGATAAACATAAGCTAGGCTACAAACACAAGGGGGTAAAAAAAACTTTACACATAAGTGTCTTATTATTTTTTTTATTCAACAACCTGCCTGTAGAAGTGCCATCCCAGACAAAGTTTAAGTCGTGTTAATTCCACTGTTCCCATCGATATTCAGGCTGTCTTCCTCAGTCATCTCCATGGTCAATCTGAAACAACACAAAATAAACATTAGCCATTTATTCCTTTTTGCAAATAGCCTAAGTCACAATTACACTCGTTTTTTATCATCAGTGATCCTGTTAGCGTTATCACTGTTTTTTCCAAAAATAGTTATGATGGCTGTTTTGTTTAAGTTAAGCTAGTTGTTGTTGCTGGAAAATAATAGTAAAGTTATCAATCGCTCGGTTGCTTGTTGTTGTCTCTGAATAAACCAACAGAGATAAAAAGCAGATACTACCTTGAAAAGTTGGGCTGTCCTAGTCAACCCCAGGCTGGCAAATCATGTCAAAAGATTGATAGTGAGCAAACCAAAGATCCTTGATTAACATTACTGCTTGGACTTCTGCATGCGTGGCAAGAATATGGGGTTGTTTCATAGCACTGTTAGATCTGACACAAACAACAATTGACTACTTTTACCACTGCTAGGTAATAATAAAATTATGAAACGAACATATATGATCAATATTGAGCCAACTATATCTTCTTTTCCAGCCTTACTGTAGAAATGAAGTGGCCATGGGAACATAGTGCACCCCCATGGTTTCTAAATTTGTGCCATTCCAAAATACCTTTCTTTAGCAGCCAGTTGACAATGAAGTAGGGAAAGGACATATCCGTATCACAGGTTTGGGCCAAATCAGTGTTTTGTATTTTAAACGCATCTCCTGACTTCCAGTTGAGTTGCGGAAATTGGACCTGGGACAAATCTGTAAACCGGTGATAAAACAACATTGCTAGCAGAGCTGAAACCTGTATCAGGAGTAGACCTGGCCCACAGTCAGATACCGTATGTCCGCTACAGGCGGATCTAAAGGCTTTTATGCGGATCCGGCCCAAAGGAAATTGCTATCTAGGTACACACTAAATCTTTGCTTGTCACACAATTTGATAAACATGTCAGGGGCGCAGGGGACGTGGGGGATATGTCCCCCGCAGTGCTGAAGAGACAGCCGTCGTCCCCCTCACTTTCGATAAGGAAAAAAATCCTTATAGGTACGCTAAACTGTAAAACTCCTCATTAACAGCATCACATCACTAACCACAGCCATCTAGAGTACTGTAAGACTGCACAATCTCATATTCACTCTGTTGGATATCTGAAGCCAGTTTGTCTACTAACAATCATAAAATAATCCAGGCTACTTGCTTAGCATAAATCATTCATCATCATCTTTATTTGAGGCAGGCTTGGTATTCGAGACAGGCTTTTTTAAATATTTCTAACCTGCATTTAGACATGCGTTTCGTTTGGAGCGGCATACCGGTAGGCTATCAAAAGCATTTTCGGTTTAGTTTGGGATTTAATTTACTTTTGACTGTTTGATTATATTGCTAAATGTTGGGACTGTTGGGCACTAAAATCTGGGAGATATTTGATGGTTCACTGTTAAGTTTCATGTAGTTGAAAAAGTGTCAGGATTTCCACTGTTGTTTATTGCGAGACAAGGCAGCCCTTCATTGAATAGGGGTTGTGCTGCAAATGGAAACCTTGTAGCGTAGCCAAGTAGCCTAAATTGAGTTATTGTTTAATTATGCATGATTTAGAACTTTTTTTTATAAAATTCGTAGGCTGGAATGCCTTGAGTCGCAACAATTGTGTTTAAATGTAGTAGGCTTCAGCCTCTGGCAATTAGCTCGAAAGGGGCGGCAAGAGAATGATCTTGAGAACGTACGTTGGAGACCCATGGTAGGAAAACAACTTTTCTTTGCCAACCGTAGGCTATTAATCCAACCAACATAATACAATACAATAAAACATATAATAAAATATTAAGAAGAGGTGTTATTTCATTGACTTAAATCGAAACAATGTCTTCTAGTGGACTGATGGCAATTGTTGGTATGGTAGGCAATTGTTACCCCGTCTTGTATATGGGAACCTGTCTTTATTTGTCCTGCTATAAATAGAATCAATCCCGGGCATAATTTGAGGATTTATGGTAGCCTAGTGCTCAACTCCTCCTGCTCAACATGACGTCAAAAACAGCTGTTATGTTTATGATAAACTCAACTAGCCTACTTATTAACTCGTTTTCACTAGCCTAACTATAAAATACAAGTCTATCAACGTTTTTAAGACATTTATTTCAAACATAATTTCAAGACACAAATTGGATACTAGAGAGTAAGCTACCACACCCCAGAGTGATGGGCCTAGCGTTCTTATGCGTTCAGTGTGGGGTATAATCAAGCTGAGAATTTAGCGGTGTCACGTCTGCCTGTCACAGACGTGGGGAGCTCTTTGAAGCTTGGGATAATGTGATACAGTTACTACAGTAACAGTATTTTATTATGACCGCCGCTAGCGAAGCGGTCATATAGGGATTGTCAAAGTTTTTTTTTTTTTTTCCCCCGTCATCGACTTCCTGAATTTTTGGTCAACGATACCCGGGACACCGAAACACCGGGGCACATGAAATTTAGTGGGTATGTAGCCCCATTAGACTTTTACGGAAAAAAATTGTTTGGTCCCCGGGGGCCACTCCCCCACCGCGCTGGGCCCCCCGAAACCCAAAAAATGCAGTTTTTCCTAAATAACTACCTGAACCATGGCACTGAGGATGAATCATTTTTTATGGTATGTTGGTCTCAAGGGCCCACATCAACCTGGCCCATAATCACTCATTTGTGATTTGCACCCCCCGGTAAAAAATGAAAATGCAATATCATTCAGCTTTAATCGCCCCTATCTTCAGTTAAGATGTTCAGAACTGCACCAAATTTTATGTATGATTGACCTGGCATTCTCTCGGGGTATGCCAAGTTTCGTAGAATTTCATCCATGAGGGGGTCTTAAAAAATGTAGGTTATGTGTACATTTAGTGACTGTACACTCATTGGCCTGTAGATGGCAGTGCACACATATACACATGCACACACACACAGGCACGCACATACAATCATTATCGGCAATTAGAATGGCCGATACATAATTACAAATTTAGTAGGATGAAAGGAAAGCCAAATATTCATCATCATCATCATGGCTGCATTTCCAGTATTGGCGATACGTAGTCGTTTGTCCACTAGATGGTGCATCGTTGCAGTGAGACGTAATTTTGTTGGAAGTTAAAAGTGGGTTGGAAAAACAGTGGATGCTTCCTACAAGGACTGTAGTTTACCGCAGAGAACGTCTAATAAGGATAGGACGATTTCCACATGAAATGTAATTCCCATTTCTTCTTGAAGCCGAAATAAATCTGAGAATGTTTATCGGACATGCTTGGTTTTTACTGCAGGTAGGCTATGTTAATCTTATACAAGTTATATCCTAGGATGTAGGTAAAAAAATGTAAGGCTACCGTTAGCATTGGTTGAGTGATGGAGGCCAATTTGATTATTGATGTATTTGTAGAAAACCATAAATGCGGTTATAGGGTACCAAACAAATTGATAACAGCACTAATTGTATCTTTCGACTTTCACCTCGTTTGCTTATGACCATAACCTAGGCTACTAACAGGAGCTAAGTGAGTTAGAACACGTCCGCTACGTGATGGTTTTCTAATGGAAAAAATATATGGGCTTCCTGAAAGATAACCTGTCTATGATGCATCCTAAACACCGAGCTGGGACATTTCTGCTCAAAGTCTCAAAAAGCATCTGAGTCAACGTTCACTCCCAAACACCCATATAGGCTGCTTCAACCCTTTATTTTCAAAGGTGATTCAAGTAAGGAAGAGCATGGCTCAAAGTAAAGTAACTAGGACTGAAACTACATAAATTCGTCAAAGTGAATCATTTGTGTTAACTCGCCGCAATGTAGATTTATTAACGCACCTGTGATGATCTACATCTCCATTTAAACCAAATGTTTTAGAGCGCACGTTGAGAGATTTATCCAGGGCAGGGCTGTACCTACACATATTTGTTGCAAGTGCTACAAAAATCATTCTTTGCGATGGATGATTTAGTAGCCTACCAACGATCCGATACAGTTTTGCCTATACCGTGAGACTGAGACGCTTTTTGTTTGTTCGAAGTGCGTGTTTAGGGTGTGAGAAGGGGAGTCGATGTGCATTGATTCCAGCTTGTTAGTTGTAGTCTATGCGATTAAAAACACGTGGTGTGTGTGTGTGTGTGTGAAGTATCCGAACAATGATAACGCTTTCATTGTGGCTGCTTTAGCCACAGACCTTGAGCTACTGTACAGTGGATTGGGTTCCATTTAGAAGTGTCCACTTAATTTGCGCTTTCCGTGATTCACACAGCTGCGTGAAATGTATTACTACTAATATGCAAAACTATTAATATATAACTTTTCGCCAAGAGATGGCAGCTTAAGTCCGCTTGATACTGTAAGCCATTGGTTCCCAAGGGAGATTTTATTTGGGTCGCCAGAATAGCTTAGTGACAATTTATGTTGTGTAATAGGCCTAGTATAGTGCCTACCTTATATAGTTTGTTAACAGTCATGGTTTTGTTATAACTCCCTCTATGCATTTTTGCATTTAGAATAGCTCTGAAACCGGGGGGCTAACACGTCGCAGGGGACGCCAGTGCATGGATATCTCAGTCGCAAAATTAAACAATATTTCTATTGGGCGCCTACCATGGACTAGGCTGGGTGAACTCAGCCTGATCTGTCAGCAATTTCTTTTTCGACTTCTTAAAAGATTGAGCTTGGTCTGGCAAAAGCCAGACTAACCATGGACCTCATAGTTGCAAAATGCAAGGGAACATGAATCAGCCTATTATTTGCACAAACAATAACGGACAGTAGCTCTTCAACTTGGCCCATTATGATGTGTATGAATAGTCTAGCAAAGCATTTCATGAATGCCCTTTTGGACATGTCAGTTATTTGCACCACTGGGTAAAAATGCATTTTGTTTTAGACTACTGGTATTTAATTTGTGCATAGACAATAAAGCTGAATATCATATGAACTAGATTAAGCATATGCATATGTAGAAAAAGAAACATTCACAAAAATCCATGACATGACCTCTCTTCTTGATAGCTGTTGAAAACTGCATGGAACTGACAGGGATTGTTTTGTTTAATAATAATAAATAAATAAATACATTATGCTGCTGCTTTCCCAAATACAGTGTAGCCTACAGGTGTACCTTTCATCAGTCCAGTTGCAATGGATGGACTGTGATGAACTGCCCTAATTGTGATTGTTTATAGATTTTAAAGGTTTTATAACAATGCTACAAATTTTTTGGCAAGTGCTACAAATCTATTCACCTTTGCAGCGCCAGTAGGCTACTTTGTGTGCAACTGCAAACACACATTCCAAACAAGCATACACAAAAGAGTGGGGGATGGAGTAGAAGATGGAGACAAATTCATTGATATGGTTTATTTTCGCGGCATGGATGTACAGGACTGTGCGCCGGTGATATTTTGTACCGCTATGCGGTACATCTAGTTTTACTTCTTATGTAAATGTTTTCAATTTTATAAATGCTTTGTTTAAATGATGTTGGAACAAATAGTTGATTGTAAAGGCAACTTTCTGTTGAAATGTTCTGTGTGTTCTGGACTGGTAACTTGTTAAGCCAACACTTGTTAAGTTCTAACGTTGCATAAATATTACAGTTTTTTACAATTGTTTACACACGTTTTCAAAACTCTGTGTCTATTTTTCAAAACTCCACACACAAAACCCACAATTGCTCACACAAAATGCAAAATGCCTCAAATCTCCAGCAAAATGACACACAACATTCAAAATGTCAAAAACACATGTTTAAAGCAAACATTCACCTCACATTACAAACACTTTTGTCATAATATGACATTTTGGATACATCATGTACACACTGTTGTTCAAAACCTAAAGCACTTCTGTCTTTCATGGAATTCTATGTTTATTTCTATATAAAACTGCAGAGAAAAGGTGAAATATACTCACAACACACATAAGCAGAATTGAAACCAAAAATATTTTTTTTCCAAATCATTTTGCTGCATTGAATACAATATTTGTACAGCACATAAAACAAATCCAACTACCACATGTAGTTGGACAGAAACCAAACACATCCAGGAAAAGCTGATTTCAAACAAATACTTATACTGTAAACAAAATTATTACTGTATTTGTGTGTGTGTGTGTGTGTGTGTGTTGTTTGGGCACAGGGTAGGAGTTGGGGGTTGGGTGTGTGTCTAGGCTTCATCTCTCCTCCGGCTGGGTCTGGCCACAATACTTCGCCCATCGCCGCATGCTATGTTCTCTCTCGCTAAACACCGAGGAAAGAACCTTCTTGCATGGCGATCCATCCTTGAATAGAGACAGCGCCAATGTCGCCACATGCTTCCTCCATTGCCTGGAGAAGTGGAATGCGGGCATAGGGACGACGATCATATACTCGCCAGCCATGTGGAGAAAAATTCCTCAATTGGATTGAGAAATGGAGAATAAGGAGGCAGGTACAGAACAGAGAAATGAGGATGGGTGACAAACCAGTTCTGACCAGATGGGCCCGATGAAAGCTGACATCGTCCCCATATGACCACAAATCTTTGCTGATCTTGATTCTGCTGACCTGGAACAAGTATGCGATGAATTGCATCCAGAAAAGTTATGATGTGAGCAGTGTTGTAGGGGCCAAGTGTTGCATGGTGATGCAGGACACCATTATTTGTGATGGCAGCACACATTGTAATGTTTCCCCGCTTGCCTAGGGACATTCAAAATGGCCCTTTGTCCAATGATATTTCTCCCCTTCTTCTAGTTTTTGTCAAGTTGAAGCCCACCTCATCTATATATATATATTCATGGAGGACATCTCCATCTGCATCCATCTCCAAAATTCTCTGTAAGAGACAAAAAAGTATATATACAGATATATAGACACACACATGTGCAAAAACCAAGACACTACATGTAATCTGGCTCGGTAGGTGCAATTCTAAAAGTACTGGAAGTGGTTTTGCATACATACATCCACAAAGTCATGACGTAGGTTCTTCACTCGGTCGCAGTTCCTTTCAAATGGGACCCTGTATAGCTGTTTCATGCGCAACTGATTCTTCTGGAGGACACGATGAATTGTGGACAAGCTTACTGTAACAATGTTATTGAAAAACAGTTGCATCATTTATAATATGGTGTTGGATCTGATGGATTCTAATCACATTATTTGCCAGAACCATATTTATGATTTCGGTCTCTTGCTCGTCGGTGAATTTGTGCCCTCGCCCTCCACGATTCCTTTGCCTTTCCACTCTGTAGAAGATTCATAAACATAGTGAATGTGTGCTATGTCATATAGTCAAAAATGTCTTCCTGCAGTAAGCTGTACCATAGTATATGATACTGTAACACACCACACTGGCCATTCATGATTCATGAAATGCAGTACAGTAACATGATACAGTACAGTAAGAACTACTATTGTATGCATTTTCAGTTGTGCTGAAATAACTATTATGTGTACAGTATATTACTGTAGATACAGTCGCTGCATACCTGTTCTCATTTCGATATGTTCGATAATGCCTGCCACCGTGAATCGATTTACATTTGGCTGGACCCTCAGTCCAGCCTCCCTCATGGTCAACCCATGGTTGATCACATGATCAATCAATGTAGCCCTAATCTCATCTGAGACGGCTCTCCTTATTTCCCTTCTTTGCCCCTCGCCCTTTCCATGTCCAACTCGCCCCAGCCTGCCCTCTTCCTCCTCTCTTCCTCCCCCTTCCTCCTCTTCCAACTCCTCCTCCTCGAACCCCAACACCTCGTGGCTCGCCCTCTGCCTCTACCTCCACCTCTCCTGGCTCTTTCTGGCGTTGTCATCCATTGTTCAAAACAGACATCTTGACATTTGACCTATTTATAGGCCTATACGAAGCCAATGATTCGTTGGTGTTCAATAAAGTGATGAGTGTTTGCACATGTGACGAAAGGGAGTGAAGCACTGGTGATTTAGTGTGGCATTTTGATAGGTTGTGTTTGAAAAACTAAATCAAGTTACTTCCTGTTAGATTTTTGTGTGTTAAGTAGAAAATTGAGTGTGGTGTTTTGCAAAATGTGTTTTAGTACATTGAAAACTGAGTCAAACATTGAGAATTAGTGTATGGTTTTGCAGATTTGGTGTGAGGTTATGATGTTTGGATGACATGTTTAGAAAATTGTGTGACGAGAAAAGATTTTGTGTGTAAGCAGTTGAAAAAAACTGTAACTGCAAACACACAGTGGAGAGTTGATTTGGTTTATACCAGACAATTTAAGTAGGCCTAACTAGGCTATTTGATCATGTAGTCTATGTTTGGATCATAGGCATGATGATTCATTCAAGGCTTCATAAAATATCAACATCCCATGTTGCTTTTTTCGACCATTGGCCCAAGTAGTGACCAGTATTCTACCATTGGACCAAGTAGTGTGAAATGAATCTAAAAAAAATAAATACAAGTATAATTGCACATAGCAAGAAGCTGGTCTAAGGGCAGATCTGTGAGGCGTTGTGCTATCTCACAGTTTTCACCATTTTTATCAAAAAATATTTTGAAAACAATCAATGGTATTATCTTAATATTCTGAAACATGTCGTCTAAACATCATATGCAACACCGATTGGATGGTGTTCCGTAAAGTAATGAGAGTTTACGCACTGGTGATTTAGTGTGGCATGTTGATGGGTTGTGTTTGAAAAACGAAATCAAGTTACTTCCTGTTAGATAATTGTGTGTTAAGTAGAAAATTGTGTGTGGTGTTTTGCAAAATGTGTTTTAGTAAATTGAAAACTGAGTCAAACACTGAGAATTAGTGTATGGTTTTGCAGATTTGGTGTGGGGTCATGATCTTTGGAAGACACAGTTTAGAAAATTGTGTAACAAGCAAAGATTTAGGGTGTAAGCAGTTGAAAACAACTGTAATGTGTACACAAGGGACAGCACAAAGGAGGACTTCAGGCTGAATTAGTTCCTACCAGATAGAGTCCTTCAGAAAAGTTTTAATAGAACTTGAGTTTTGAAGGCAAAATCAGAGCAGCACAATATTCACTCAGGCCCATACAGCCACACTCAAACACAGCCACACACCAGAGGCGGACAGAGTACACAGCTTCATTACTTGAGTAAAAGTACAGATACCCCTTGCTAAATTTTACTCAAGTACAAGTAAAAGTACAACAGTCAGATTTCTACTTAAGTAAAAGTACTGAAGTAGTTGTTTTTAAAAGTACTTGAGTATCAAGAGTACAAGAGTAGCCTACATTTTCTAAATATTGCATTACTACTGCCACAGTGCTTACATTTATGTACAGAAACGTCCTACATGGAGTTATGAAAAATGTTAATGTTAATACCTTGGAGAATGTAAAAGGAATTGAAATTGAAATCAAGTCATTTTCATCTTTTTACCATGTTGCCAGGGATAGGCAGTATTTCTAATACATGTATTTAAAATACGTATTTCAAATACAAAATACTATTTTGTAATTGAAACTGTTAAGCATATTTGATAATATAAGTGGCAAAGCCATGTTAAAGTAGCCTACGCAGTGACGTGCGTGCCTGCGTGCACTGGGATGTTATTGTGAGCATGCGCAGAATAAACGGTCTGAGTGTATGAGTTCCTAGACCAAAGAGAGGATGGTGGTCTTTTTCTCCCGTGAATATTAGCCACTAAGTGCTAGCTAGTTAACCACTTTGGTGACTGTGACAACGCGATAGACTGCTGCAGAAATGTCCAGCGCTACAGAAACACTTGAAGCGAAAACTATCATTAACTTGTTCAGAAAATTTAAATAGTCTGGCGAGGTGGGGCCACGGGTTGGCACATTCCCGGTATGGACCTGCTGCGTCTTCATCCATTGTTTCGTCCATGGTTTCGACTCTGACCATGGAGTCGACTTTGGCGAAAATTTGAAGGTGATTGCTGATAGGCTGTCCCAATCAGTGGTGCCTGCACAATCCAATCACGTTTGAGAGGGAAACAACAAATTTAGGGTTTTTGAGATTTTATTTTTTTTAGAAGAAGTAACGGGTACTCACAGTTATGGATAGAAATGTAGTGGAGTAAAGAGTACAATATTTGCCTCTCAAATGTACTTGAGTAAAGTCATGAGTACTCCCCAAAAATGATACTCGAGTAAAGTACAGATCCCTCAAAATTGTACTCAAGTACTGTACTCAAGTAAATGTACTCCGTTACTGTCCGGCTCTGCCACACACACACAGCCATACACACACACACACACACACACACACACACACACACACACACACACACACACCCAAACACACACACACTCCTCCACAGCTCCGGATGACAGCAGTAGAAATAACTAGACATGACAATATCAACAGCCTTGCTGGTAAACACAAATACTGGCAAAATGTCACAGCATCTGAACAAATCACACACAAAGCCACAGAGAATCTGGTGTATTCAGTGGCACTGTCTTTTTTCAATCTCATCACTTTTATTACCCCCCTTTTGTGTCTTTGTATCAACCTTAATACCCTTAATTGCACCTGGAAACTAAGGAACAATGGCTATTCCTTATCATTTCAGGGAGGCTTGAATATGTCTAAAAAGTGAAATAATGCAATCAGCGAGAGATGAGGGTTGTGTATTATGAAGCCTTTAAATGGGGTTAACAGGCCCATGAAAGTGATGGATGAATAAGGAGGACATTGGTTCTGGCTTGAGTGGACAGGGTGGAAAACCGCAGTAGTTTTGTGCCTTGCCTCACTGTGCCACACAGTGCAGCCAATAAAATATACAAAACACACAGTCTATAAATGTGTAGCAGTGATCAGCAATAAAACTCACATACAATTTCACTTTGGCCTAGTCCAGGAAATAAACGGTACACGACAGTTGGCTTCCCTACTGGCTAAATGCAACACACTAATGGGGTGATTAGTTGGAATGGTAGCAGACCCAAGGCAAGGCAGTCTATCTCAGTCAGCATTGCTGACTAAGGGCTCCTGTGTTAAGTGAGTATTAAAAGTGCCATTGCAGGAGGTTTCTGTCATCTGCAAGGTCCCTGCAGGTCACAGTCACAGCAATTCAAGCTGGAAATGAAGTTCCTTTAAAAAATATATATATATACGTATATTGGATTACAAAGACACAAATTGTAGATAGATAGAACATATACAATACAAACAAACAGACAAATACAAACAAACAGACAAAGCCTGCATTTAATCAGTCTTTATTCGATGTGGTAGACCCAAATACATAAGTCCACCTCCATTAACCAGTCCATAACCAGTCTTATGATCATATGAAACTGAGTCTACAAGTTAGTTAACCCAAGTTGGTTGAATATGTGTACAAAGCCTCATCAAACTCATTTTAAAGGCCATTTCAATGCTGATATACATTAAGAAGGGCACATATTTAAGGAGCTAGTGCAGTGTGGCGGTGCTAACCAACTGCGGTGTCATGTTTTTTAGGCGTTGATGGACGTTGATAAATGGGGTACTGCTTGCTGCTGAGAAGGACCATATGGCAGAAGGACAGTGTGTGATGAGCCATCAATCAAGGCCCATCAAACGTTATTTACACCCTGAACATATGCCTGCATAATCTGGCCTCCTTCTTCTCTCTGGCTCGGCCTTTCAGCCTGTGGACAAGTGCTTCCAACCACCAGCGTGAGAGATATACAAGAAACTGGATAAATTTGACTAGGACTTGTGTCAAGCAACATTCAAACTCTCACATAACTGGAGTTTTATCAGGTAATCTTCTTAGGGTTTTAATAAATGTTTTCCTCAGCCAGCTGAATCTGAATGTGGTACAGATAAATTGTGAAGAATTCTTCAAGAAACGGAACATTAGACCGTCTTCTTTTGAATCACGCTGCCAAACGCCAAAGAATTAGTACAAAAACTAAAAAAGATCCACATGAAATTAGCCATGATGTCATGATGAGGGCTATCAAAGGTGAAAACAGTGTGAGCCACACCCCACCCTGTGTGAAGTCCACTTTAACCCCCCAATACCTCCATCAGCCTCCATAAGAATGGGCTGAAGATGGGTCAATCGGGTCAAAGGGTTGTCAGGGCTCAGCTTACCTGTGGTGATCTGGGGTCAGCACCTGGAGCAAGCCCTGGCCCGGCAGCAGTCAGGAGCGTCTTGTTCCTGTCGGGAAGGAAGCCAGTGGAAAATTATATTCCCTCTATCCTCTATAGAGGGTTTAGCCTATATCTCTTCCATGTCTCTTCCCCTCATTCCGTTTCCATCTCTCTCTCTCTCTCTCTCTCTCTCTCTCTCTCTCTCTCTCTTCTCTCTCTACTGTATCTGTCTCTCTGTCTCTATTTTTCTCTCTAAAACACAGACACACACAGACACACACACACACATACAATAGCTAGCATATATACATTAAAACACCATTCCAAACTGCCGGTTTTAGTTTGAATTGCAAAATGTCATACTGTATGTTCATTCAGCCTTGTGACAAGGCCAGGTAGGGTTCATGTGGAGGTCAAAGGTCAAGTGAGACCCAAAGGCTGCATAAATGAAATGGGTCCACCTGACAGCAACTTGTGACTCATCAATAATTTAACAGCCACGGTACACAGTGAGGTGTGATCTGGTCTCGCACACCCCCCAATGCACACAGTCATTCTCCAACCACATTTAGCCACCCATCCCTCCCTGCTTTGGCTGGCAACTAGTGAACCTGTGAACTGTTTCCCAGAACCACATTTTTTAAAAAGTGTATGTTTGATCAACAGAGAGGCGAAGATGAAGTGTGACATCTGCGCCTTTAGTCTAGTATTGAGGTGTCGCCCGGTGCGTATAGTCTCCAAAAAACGTAATACTCAAGTGAAGAAAGGGGAGATCGCACACAAGGGCTGAGTAGTTCCAAAAGTGTATTTTAAAAGGCGAAAAAAAGTGTATTTTAAAAGCCGAATTACTGTATTTAAAAACAATTACAGGCCACATAAACAAGGGGTAAACTTTCGGGTCTAGCCCTTCATCAGTGTTCCTTGTACGTGAAAGACACTTTTGGAACTACTCAGCCCTTTTGTGCGATCTCCCCTTTCTTCACTTGATCAACTGAGAGAGCATAGTGGCTTATGACTAGGGTTGCCAACTTCCTCAACCCCAAATGAGGGACACTTCACTTCAAATGCGGGGACCCCCCCCCCCAAAGAAAAAAAAAAGAATATATATATATATGGCTAGTCCACAAACTAACATTGTTTGTTCTTTCTTTCCAAATCACAGTGCGTGCAGCCTATGTCAAAGTGCCCTCATATTTCATAAATGGTCAGTAGCCTACGAGTAGCGTTCAAGTTAGATCTGCTGCGTAATGGAGACTCAGAGGACCCAAAAAGTAACATCCTTATGTAAGATGCTGTTGCTGAATTTTGACAATGTAATCATTCTCTAAGAGTTGTCGGTAAAGTTTCTCTGGCTAAAATGTGGTGCCCTGCTGTCCCTTGGTGCCGTGCCGTGAGGACAGTGCGCGATGCGTGTGGTAGCCGTGGCACTGCACACTCTGTTCCAGGTGCGTTTACAGTAGCCTAATATATTGACAAGTTAAAGTTAAACTATGCAGTATTGGCAATTGATGGTAATTTTGATACCATAGATTTAATAGAGACCCAGTCAGACCAATAGTATGAAAAATCAGGAACAGAGTTTATTTACAATGATGCGCATCAAGGGAGAGACAGCATGACTTCACCTAAAGATCCATCAGCTGCTCTAACTAGACAAGGAAATAGTTAGGGTTTAAGTATCCTTCCAGGCTGGCGGAGATGGCGTTGGTCATCCCATCTCACGTGGACTACACTGAATCAGACCCTGATTAGTGGCAGCCTGGCAATCCGGAGCAGATAGCTACTGCAGCCATGCAGAGTCATAATATTCCAACACAGCACACACAGATAGTCACAGGGACAGTACAGATATCATCCAGTCATTACATAGAATCATACTTTTAGTATCAAAGTGACCCACTAATGAGAAATGCAGAACATTAAACCACATATTGGAATATTGGACATAATGTTCTAATCCACTTTCTCTCACAATTTCCTTACTGTTTTCTCAGTTTTTGCTTCTTTTTCGCTGGCTCTGTCATGGCGAATGTCAATGACGAATGAAACTCCATTGCTACCTTTTTCTAGCCGGTGCTTGGCGTGTATGTGTATTTGAACGCAGTAAAGCAATTCGTTACACTCGTTATACTTCCTGACACTGAGGCCGTCGGCCCGCCAGCCCACAGTTGCAAGGGTGTTTTTTTCCGCTCACAGGCGCTAGGGGGAAGCGAGACGGCCACCATTCAACCCGAAAAAAAGTCATATAACCATTCCAATGACTCTAAAGCTGTTAAATGAAGGTAAATGAAGCTAAAAAACTTGCATATTAAGCTAAAAAAACCTGCATAGTGTACCTTTAACAAGGCCGATGAGCTGTGATTGAAAATCGGGAATGGAGCTGTCCCTGACGGGACAAATCAAAATCACCCAAAATACGGGATGTCCCGCACAATTCGGGACGGTTGGCAACCTTACTTATGACGCTAATCCTTAAAGCCCCCCTGTGTAAGAAATTCTCCCATCTAGTGGTTAGGAGTTATATATCAATCAACCTCTCAAGCGCTGCCTCGTTTAGAACTACGGGAGCCGTCACACATCAAAACTGGCACTAGTTCTGGACTCCTAGCACGTCGAAGCATAAACTTTCTCTGAAAGCGTAACTCTCGCCAAAATGCATCCTAGTGTGTTTTTGTGAATGAGTCGAACTTTCGTTTAAAAGCATAATTACGTCTGAAGCGCCACTTTTAAGCTTGTCCGTGTTGTCGTTTTTGGGTCAAATGGAGTTTTGAATGGGAATCCTAGCGGCACTATTTTTGTTGAGTAGAGACACTGATGATACTTCGATCAAAGTTTCATGTTGTGTCGAGCCTTGTTAGTGTTTTAAAAATAGCGATTATGATGCGATCATGTATCAACATACGGTAGTAGTGTCCCTACGATTCCCATTCAAAACTCGGTAACACTCCATAATAAGGTGCCATAATAAATAGCAAACTAGTAATTACCTAACCCTTTGTTAATATTTGTTCATTGTTACTAACATATCTATTTGGCACAAGTTAATAGTTTTTTCATCATCAATTAAATATTTGTTGTTTGCATAAAAATCTGTATGTTATTGTTTTAGCAAATCTATTAACTAATATTGTATTAATATGTGTTAATAGTTAACTAAATGTATTTTTGGCACTAATTAACAGTTATTTCTTACATCATTTAAATGTTACATGTTTATTTACAAACTATACGTTAATAGAAAAGTTAATTGCCTATCCCAAAATCAACCACTCCCCATAGGACCCTTACAATAGATAGACAGATAGATACTTTATTGATCCCGAAGGGAAAATTCAAGAAAAAAACACGGAGCTACCTTGACATGCCGCCACTCTTGTCGGCGCCAGAAATGCTTGCAATAAAGTTGGTTAAGCTTAATTAATATATTAGTAGTATATAGCTCTAAGCGTGGGGCCCCTTATAATAAAGTTGGTTGAGCTTAATTAATATATTAGTAATATATAACTATCAGTATGGGGGACCCTTAGGAAAAGTTCAAACAAAACATGCCTTCAGACACTGGCATACATAAAACAGCATCTGCATAAGCAAAATAAAGTAGTTGAATGAGCTATATTACATGCATGATTCCTATACCATCACTGTCAGCCCTACTAGCAAGGGAGACGTGCAACATGGAATGTTCAGGTGCACAGAACTAGTTTATTAATATTCTGAGACTCACAGACGTAGACCATACGGAGGTAATGCATAAACATAATGCTAAACTAAATGTACATTCATTTCCTGCTAGACTAAATTGCATTTTCCATGAGCACTAAGCTAAACTACACTGAATGCATGGAAAGTTGCTAGCGGAGTTTACAGCTAGACTCGTGTGTATGAACTCGTGGTCATAATGAAAACATTAATAAACATTCTCTAAGTTGCTAGAATTGCTACCAAATCCTAACAATACATGTAAAGTGTAAAGGCTCGCAAAAACATGCTTTTCAGTTGGGATTAATTTTATTGACAATTTTAACCTTTTTTGGAATCGCAGGGAATACTTCAGACCAAATAGCACAGAGCTGAGTTGGACTGGGGCCAAGATCTTAACCGAATACTATCACCTCTCTCTCCTGCACCCAGTATTTTTTCTGCCAGCCTTGAGCCAAGCCTCTGATAAGCGCTCAGTGGCCATACAGACGGAACAAGCGGATGACATCAACAACTCAGCTAAACCAAAACACTCTGCACAGGCTGAAACAGAGATATGCCCAACCCCCCCTGCTGTGGGGCCCTCTGGTAACCACCCGCTAGCCTCCACTGAAATGCAGACCTTGGAGAAACATAAACAACCAGCTCAACAATGCCCAGCCCAACAATGCCCAGCCATGTCCACTAGACAAGATAAGATGGGTGCTGCTAAAATGACTCAAAGTCAATCACTGGCGTCAAACTCCCTGGAATCTCAACAAACAAATGGATGTGATGAGCATGAGGAGATAGCACCTATCAAAGCTGCTGAGAGGCTATCAGAAAGGAAGGGTCATGTTGTAACACCAGTACCAATACCCCTCCCCACCTCCATCGACTCCTTGTCACCACAAAGACACAACAACATGGAATACACTACTGGAATACATGCTGAAAGCGGAGCGTCTGCAACAAACTTCCCAGAACCTCAGCAGGCAGATGGAGACTCTGGATCAATTTTCAACCCCAACCTCCTTGATTTCCCATCACCACCCACACCCAATCACGTCCCCACCCAATCAAACTCCCCAGGCCACACAAACCCCCCTAATCTCCCATCACCATCCCCACCCCGTCATCCCACCACCCACTCAAACTCCACAGGATCCCCTGAATACCCATCACCATCCCCACCCAAGCACATGATGTTCCCTGCAAAAATGCAGAGTTTTACTAGCCCAAGATCATTAGCACCAAAGAAGCGAAGGGCACCTCCACCCCCTCGCCCTCGCCCTCCCCGTTTAGAAGGATCTCTTAAGCAGCAGCAACCTCTTAGTTCATTTTCTCAGCCGGCATATAGCATGGAATGTGCAGTGGAAAATACAGATGGCAGCAGCAGGGGACAATTATATGATGACTGTATTGCATGATATTCTCAGGGTCCCTGCAATATAAATGGTGCTGACAGTAGTTTTGAGAACATGCCGGGACCCAGTAAGCCCATGACATTCTCTATTCCTGTATTGACAAGAAATAGAACACAAATGGATCGAGCTTATAGGGTAAACCAGTCCAATCTCCTACCCGTACCTCAGATTTCCCCCATGGATCATATTTCCCCAACACTTACAGCAAAACTAGCACTCCTAAATATCAGATCTCTTTCAAACAAATCATTCTTAATTTATGATCTAATTTGCACACACAACCTTGATTTTTTACTTTTAACTGAGACATGGTTAGATCAAGCAAACAGTGCTGCTACTCTCATCGAATCAGCTCCCCCAAATTTCAGTTTTTTAAGTGCTACCAGAGCAAATAAAAGAGGTCGGGGAATAGCCACAATTTTCAAGACGTCTTTTCAGTGCAATCAGTCGTCATTCGGTGACTTTACTTCATTTGAATATCTGTGTGCATGCATTAAGTCTTCTCCTCAGATTTTATTACTAACAATTTACAGGCCTCCAAAACATTCAGCTAAAGTTTTTCTTGAAGAGCTAGGTGAACTGCTATCAGTTGTTTGCATAGAGTTTGACTGTCTTATTATATCAGGGGATCTAAACTTGCATGTGGATAATCCTGAAAACAATGATGCCAAGGAATTCATTGCACTAATTGATACATTCTCCCTAACACAGCATGCACAGGGGCCAACACACTCTCTTGGCCATACCCTCGACCTTGTTATTACAAAGGGTCTCGATGTCTCTACAGCTGTTAAAGACCTGGCCTTATCTGATCATTTCTACGTGTTCTTTGATGTGTCTATGTCCCGACACACTCAAAACACAGCTATGATGGTAAAAAGGAGAATCATAAATGATCAGACAAGTGCTCTCTTTGAGCAAGCACTTTCACTAAAGTCAAGTCAACTGTCAGACTCTGAAGACTTATTTGATCACTTTAATGCAAAAATGGCAAACATTATGGATGACATTGCTCCATTACAATTCAAGAAAGTTAAGGACAAACAGAAAGCACCATGGAGGCAAAATCCAGCAGTTAAACTTCTAAAAAGAGAGTGTAGGAAGACTGAAAGAAAATGGTGTAAATACAAACTTCAGATCCACTATGAAATCCATAAGGAGATGCTCTGCACATATAACTCTGAAATATGCAAAGCATGACAGTCTTTCTTTTCTAACATTATCAATAGAAGTTCAAATAACACTCGTATTCTATTTTCAACTGTTGATAAGTTAACAAATCCCCCCTCACAATTAGCACCTGAACTTCTCTCAGCTAATAAATGCAATGAGTTTTCATCTTTTTTTTAAAGGTAAAATTGACAAAATCTGACTCAACATATCTGCTCAATTACAAATTCAACAACCTGAACTTCCAGCAACAAACAGAGGGACTTGATGTCAGAGTTCAGCTTGATAGACTACGAAACACTTGAAAAAATGGTACAGAATCTCAGTTCTACCAGAAAGACTCAGTAGACAGAATAGAATCAGTTAACGATTTAATTAGTAAAGGAACGGCTTGGATGCAAGCATGATAGAGTCCTGAATAGGTAACAGTCTTTGGCGTAGGCCCGCCTCGATCCGGCCCAGCGATGAGCCGGATCTCGCCTCCTGCCGATGGATGAAGGCAGGGGGCGGGGAGCCTACCCCCCCGACGTGACGGGACCAACTGGTGGCGGTGGCTGAAGGAAGATGTGGTAGGCAGACCGTGCCCGATGGGACGTGGACTGCTGGCAGAGGTGGCTGGAGGGGAGGTGGAGGGGACGCCAAAGTCAGCGTGCACTGAGAAGCAGAAGCAGTGTTAGGTGGTACATATTTAAAGAGCCCACTGAATTCCTATAGGCTAGCTGATTGAATGAGTGAATGATCAGATTGCAGGGCTTTCCCGAAAGTAGGCAAAGCTAAGATTGGCTCCATGTAAGCATGGGAGGAGTAAGCTACACTACGAGTCTTCCTAGTAGAACTTTCGCTGAAGCTATCATTTCTACCAGAAAGACTCAGTAGACAGAATAGAATCAGTTAACGATTTAATTAGTAAAGGAACGGCTTGGATGCAAGCATGATAGAGTCCTGAATAGGTAACAGTCTTTGGCGTAGGGCCCGCCTCGATCCGGCCCAGCGATGAGCGGATCTCGTCTCCTGCCGATGGATGAAGGCAGGGGCGGGGAGCCTACCCCCAAAAGGATGAGTGATGCCCGCCAGGGCGGTGACTCAGTAATCTGGTTCTGAGAGGAGCAGAGACATTAGTATACATACAAGATGAATTAAACAGCATGACTGGGCCAGGGTGAAGACGTTGTGCCAGGACGCCGACAGAATTTTAAAGTAGCCAGGTGTTAACCATAGGCCTAGGATTGTAGTGGGGCCCGCAGCATGCTTTTTGCGTTTTTAGTGGGATTTAGGAGCTTGACGAGCTGGGCAACCAGCGCCTAGGGCAACCTAGACCAATGCGGCGGCGGGCAACCGGGCGTCCAGGGCAACCTGACCATAAGCACTTCACGATCTGGGCGCCCAGTGACTAGCGAGCTAGTACATCGTGACGAGCCAGGCCACCGGCATCCAGAGCAACCTGGACTTTAGTGCTTATGCGAGCTGGCAACCAGCGCCTAGGGCAACCTAGACCAACGTGGCGCCCAAGGCGACCGGCATCAGGGCAACCTGGACCGAACTGGGCAACCAGCCAGCAACTAGGGCAACCTAGGCGAGGGCACCTAGACGAAGGCCAATGAGTCGGGCAACCGGGCGCATTTTAATGCCACCTGAACCATGAGCTGGGCAACCAGCGTCTAGGGCAACCTAGACAGACATGACGGCGGGCAACCGCATCCAGGGCCACCTGGACCAAACTGGCAACCAGCGCCTAGGGCAACCTAGACGAAGGCCATGAGCGGGCAACCGGCGCCCAAGGCAACCTGGACAGTGAGCTGGGCAACCAGCGCCTAGGGCAACCTAGACCAACGTGGACGGCCGGGCGACCGCATCCAGGGCAACCTGGACCGAACTGGGCAACCAGCCGCCTAGGGCAACCTAGACGAAGTCCACGAAGCCGGCAACCGGCGACGGTGCGACCTGAACCATGAGCTGGTCAACCAGCGTATAGGGCAACCTAGACCGATGTGATGGCCGGGCGACCGGCATCCAGGGCAACCTGGACCAAACTGGGCAACCAGTGTCTAGGGCAACCTAGACGTGCATCACGAGCCGGGCGACCGGCGAGAAGTGACCTGAACCATAAGCGTCGAACGAGCTGGGCAATCAGTGAAAGGGCAACATGCCCATGGCTGAGACTAAATCACCACAAGCTACCGCATGCTGGGGCCCAATATGTTTCAGCAATTAGTGCAAGGCTTAATGCCAGAATTTAACCAATCGCCACCAGGATTTGTGAAGGTAAAATGAGGTACCTGAGTTAACATGGGAGAGCAACTTCTGAGCATCGAAAATGTCAAGAGGAGTTAGTTTGATGCATCCTGATGGATGACGTGGATAGCCCCTTTGGTCGGGTAGTCTTGGCTGCGCCGATGCGAATGAGGAGAAGTGAACCTCTTTGAAGAGAGGTTACATTTAAGCAGCACGTTAGCTAGATGGCTGCTGAAAATCGGGTAGAGTGTGAGCCGTGAGTTTAAGGTAGTGAACGGGACCAGGGAAGCAAAACATGGTTAGGGTTAAAAAGGTTAAACATGATGTACTCAGGATCAATGCAGGGGAATAGAGCTTGTGGTTGCAGATGCTTGGGACCGAGCAATGAGTTAGTTGATATGGGTGCTTGAGTATATCCGCGCATCGGGTCATGTGGTTTAATATTTAGGATAGATAAGCATTATGACTAGTTTTGTAGAAGACCAGTGCTTGTGAAGCCAGATGTGTGTTCTGGTTCGATAGCTCACCTGCAGCGGCTAGAGTGAGATGAATGCATTGAGCTGCAGACCCAAGGCCAGGATGGATGCGTGTGAGCTACACCTTAGCACCTGTTCTTGGAAAGCCCCCCAAAATAAGATGATCAGCATCAGTAATGCGAGGGAAGCATGACCTTGCGACGTAGACAAAGGACTTCGGGACAATTCATGCCTGTATGTGACAGGAGGAAGAAACATATGTTACTGAAATATGACGAGACAACGAACAGATGAGTGCTGGGGTACCACCATGGTGCTTATGCATCTCAGAGTGCAGAGGAGCTCTGAGAATGACTTAACGCGAGCTTGCTATACCAGCTGCACCATTGTGGCAGGATAGTACAGTTTAGAACTGGCTGCTGGAGAGACAATGAGTAAAGGTAGCAATGAGGAGAGAATAAGCAATACATATCGCCCAACTGGATGCAGAAATTATATTAGTCATGCGCCAAGCACTGGCCCCTGAGTGAGTGGAGGGGTGTGCATTCACGCGACATTCCATGTGGCCAGGACATTTTTAATCAAAGCGACTGACAATGTACCCTGGGAATCCAGAGTTCTCACGGAAGCATTTGCTCAGGGAGAGACTCGAGTCTGGCAAGGAGTATGATGCACGTAACTTTTGCCCCTTGCATCGCGGGGAACCAATATATGTGTAGCTGATATAGCGGGCCAGAGGCGATCCAAACAGATGACAGACGTAGTGTCATCCAATGCGCCGGTCCGAATCAGGCAGTTAACATTGACCGTATAGCGGTATCCTGAACCATGAGCTGGGCAACCAGCGTCCAGGGCAACCCAGACAGACATGACGGCCGGGCAACCGCATCCAGGGCCACCTGGACCAAACTGGCAACCAGCCGCCTAGGGCAACCTAGACGAGCGTCATGAGCCGGGCAACCGGCGTCCAAGGCAACCTGGACAGTGAGCTGGGCAACCAGCGTCTAGGGCAACCTAGACCAAAGTGACGGCAAACAGGTTAAAGCTAAAACAATTCTCCCACAATGCCAGTGCAATTAAAAACAATTTACAAGGTAGAGCACAATAACGAAAAGTGCATCAGTGAGTGCCGGTTTTACACAGTCAAGAGTCAGTTCTAGACAGGTGATAAGTGCTGGGATTAGGAAGGCTAGTTTTAAGCCGTGCTACAAGAGGAGATATCCTCGAAAGCGCTGGCCTTCGGGAGATTTGTGAAGACGGAGGGATGACCCCCCTCCAGTATGAACTGGAAACATGATCCACACGATTGCGTGATTCTGTGAACCGGCACTGCCATCCCTGTAAGAAAGTAGATATTAGTGTGATATGTGGAACTGCTTCTCCATTGACGAACTGCATCCCCTCAATGGAAGAGGGGAGGCATGATGCACCTGCAGGGGTTAGCAAATTAAAGATTGGGAGGAGAATGTAAAAGGAACTTGCACGCCCTCCCCTGGCGCGACACTTCGGGTGAGCATATCTGCCAAAAACAAAACAGCCAAGGCAAAATGGAGAATGGAAATTAGAGTACACATTATTTGCAGAGGATCCTGCTAAAACAGCAATTCGAGTCAGCAATCAATGTGACTGATGGCGTGACTAGATGGGCTGAAATCACACGGACACGCAGAGACCCGTTGTCTAAAGAGAGTGCATGAAGGGCGCGGCGTTGGCCTGAAGGAGACTTGTCTGCCAGTGATGGACCGCTCCGTTTGACCTGCGAGAAGGAAGGAGTGGTTAGACAGGTGACATGTAGCATCGTCATCGGTAAAACAACCAGCCAACGGCTACGTTGGTAGTCGTGATCAACGAACTTCCAGCATAGGCCACCATTTAAACCACAACTAGCAAAATGTAAAATTACCGACATAATCATGAACAGCCGGTAACCATTAACACCAATATATGGAGTGCTGAAGCGACCCACTGGTGGCAGTGAGCAAATTGAGGCCTGCCATAGAATCCAATACACGATACGGAATCAGAAGACATTTTAAACATACAAAAGACGCTAGAAGGATATGTTATACACAAATGACACAGCTTCTTAATTAAACCATTAAACCATTAATTCTCAACCATGGGGGCATGAGCCCACACTATGGTGTCAGCTCATGAACACTGACATAATACGGGCATTGAAAAGAAAACACCTATTATTGCCTAGATAATAGCTTGTGACATACTGGCAATTGATGACCATGGGCCGGCGTGCCGCCATTTTGGTTCGAAGCTTTGGTGTAAGACCCCTGTAATTTGAGAACCCAGATAGCCGAGAACGCCGGGGACGCCACGGCATACCTGGGACATGACAGACCAGCGGTAGCTGAGAGTAGTTTGAGCAACGGCCAGTGCATGCAGAGAATCACCAGGAAGGCCGTAACTTCCCAGAAGGTATGATCCCAATCAAATGCAACGATGAACTGGCTTCCCGCAGCCATGCACGAGGAGTGATGCCTGAACCGGTCCAGCAGACGAGTAGCCTAGCCTAAAGCCTATGCAGCCCAACGAAAGCAGCGAGGCAAATTAAGAGGCTACACAAAAAAGACAACTGGTTTGACAACGCTCAACCAAGGTAGACATCGAGATAACCACAGTGAGTGTAGAACATCAATTCTTCATCAATTCAGGTCTTAATACATGGTTGGGTTCAACGGCAGCGTGGTGCAGGCCAGCAATTTACAGCACACATCGCAAGGATTATAAAATCAGCAGGAATTATGTAAGGAGGCTTAAGAAAGTTAAACCGTGTCAGACAAGTCAGTTTGTTTGCTGCCCGCCCGAATATCGCTGGCAAACAGGTTGCATGACTGTGGGTAGAGTGTAGTCCAGCTCGAGGAGCTTGGGAAGAGAGAGCACGATAACCTTACCAACCAGACGCTGAAGCTTGAGAAATTGTTGCCGAAAACGACATGGGCCTGCAACGGAGTTGCGCCGAGGACGGCGACCGCAGTAGGTTATCGTGAATTGAAGGCTGCAACAGCGTGAGCGGACTGGCCCGATAGGCAGAGATTCGCGATGAAGCGACATGCAGTGGCCCTGACTGAAGGACGCACAGGTCTGAACAGCAGCAACGAAGCCGTAGGATTGTAACAAGTAACGCCACTGAGGGCAGAAGGGGCGAATGTAAAAATGCAGAGAGCCCAGGTCCACGCTGAAGCCTGAGCTAGGACGCCAAAGTCAGCGCACTGGAGAAGCAGAAGCAGTGTTAGGTGGCACATATTTAAAGAGCCCACTGAATTCTATAGGCTAGCTGATTGAATGAGTGAATGATCAGATTGCAGGGCTTTCCCTCAAAGTAGGCAAAGCTAAGATTGGCTCCATGTAAGCATGGGAGGAGTAAGCTACACTACGAGTCTTCCTAGTAGAACTTTCGCTGAAGCTATCATCTCTTCCACATGTGTCTTAGACACTCTGCCTACCAATTTCTTCAAAACTGTTTTTCACCTCATAGCGGCGGATGTCCTTCAAATTGTAAATGTATCACTGCTGTCTGGCACTTTTCCTAAGTCACTGAAAACAGCTGTTGAAAAGCCACTTCTCAAGAAGAATAACCTGGATGCCTCCATGCAAAACAATTACAGGCCCATATCCAATCTACCTTTTATTGGCAAAATTATTGAAAAAGTAGTCTCTTTAATCAATTAACCACCTTCCTAACATCAAATGGGTATTTTGATTACTTTCAGTCTGGTTTTCGGGCAAATCACAGCACTGAAACAGCTCTCATTAAAGTGTCCAATGACATACGCCTCAACACAGATTCAGGTAAAACATCAGTCCTAGTGCTACTGGACCTCAGTGCAGCATTTGACACTGTTGATCACAATATTTTACTACACAGACTAGAACACTGGGTTGGATTTACAGGCATAGTTATCAGCTG